>NW_021591549.1:194207-317811 GCF_001605985.2 Dendrobium catenatum
AAATCCGACACTCATCTTGCTTCTTCACTTCTACTAGCGACTGTTTTCCCAATGGCTGGACTTTTTCCCTCAAACAAAAGCGTTCACCACTATTATGAAATGCCTTTGCTGCTCCCGTCCCCATTAGATCCTCACGTTGTTTTCACCTCCCCCTTGCCCGTAAACAATTTGCTAAGTGTGCTCAAGCATTATACGCCAAATCAGCGCTGCTGTCCCTGCACCATGGAAGATTGAGAATTGTTCTTAGATCCTAATACACGTGTCCCAGCAATTCCATAAAAGGACGAGCATCCTGTCAAGGAGCGATTTGGACTAACCACCTCTTTTGTACTGTCAGGCGCCTGGTACGAAATGGACGGTCTCCAAACACTCGTTTCGAGGCTGGCTAGCGATACCACTATCCAGGACGAATCACAGCCGAATACACTTCACAGAAATCGCTGTCAAGGATTCATACCTACGGCCTAGACCTATCACAAGAAATGACGATCCAGAGTTCCTGCCTCGGAGCGAACCATCGGAGTCTATGGTGGAAACACTCTTCTCCGCTAAAGCAGAGGGACTCAGTTTTGAACAGTTGGGTAGCGGCTCCAAAGATGAAAGTTCATTCTTATGTAATTGATGTTGGTATTCTTGTTGTATTGTCGTTGCGTGTTATACTTCTTGTGCAATCTGTTGCTTGATGTGGTCTAGATTCGATATGTACGGTCGATTCGATTCGCCCTAAGCGGGTTAATCTAACAAGAATTTCTACGAGAGTTTACTGCGAACAAGTCTTTTATGATGATTGAATATAATTCCTCACACTCGCTGTGGATAATTCTTTGTTTCAAAATTGCCTTCACATATATTTCTCCTCACGAGTCCATCGCTTGTAGTTTTCACATCATCACTATGCTCCAGAGCAATGGCTAAGCTATGCTTGAACTTTGATCGCTATGATGGCTTATCTATGGGTTTACTTCTTCCATTGATTAATACTCTTGAGAGTACTATGCCATATACTTTGCCGATAGGAATTATTGTTCACACCTGCTGTAGGAGTAATTCCCACATCGTATTTCCACACTTAAGGTTATTCGAGAGACATTCTGGGTACGGTTTTAGATGAGTGCTGCCAATTAATACCTCGAAGCCATGAGTGACTATATAAGGCAACTACACTTTGAGTTT
The DNA here is from genome assembly GCF_001605985.2 of Dendrobium catenatum. Taxonomy (NCBI): domain Eukaryota; kingdom Viridiplantae; phylum Streptophyta; class Magnoliopsida; order Asparagales; family Orchidaceae; genus Dendrobium; species Dendrobium catenatum. The sequence goes on from NW_021591549.1 coordinate 195,381, forward strand.
AACGTGCTGTCTCACTGTTACATTGCAAACTGTTGAGCATACATTGTTGTTAGTCGACACTTTAAAGAACTTTGTTTAGGTGCTGTCACACACCCTCCGGGGATTTCCTTACCAACACGCTAGACAATGTAAGTTAACTTCATGCAAATATTGGCTGGTACCAAGTAAATTTTCCTGCAGCTAGTTAGTGACTTTTAGGTGCCCGTTAAACGCTTTGTTAGGTTTGCTGTGACCTTAGCATGTCCAGCAGCATGTGTAGGGCTATTGGACCATGCTTTACCTCCTAGCGTTTAGGATGCTTCACTTCCTCCAAAATCCATCCTATACACCTAGCTTATCCACAATTGTGTGGTTTGCACGTCCAACATTTGCTGCAGGAATTTGGAGAAAATAGTAACCAATAAGTCGAGTCCTAAAGATGTGCCTCACCTTATGTGTGTTAAGTGAATGTATCCATCGCGCACCAATTTTTAAGCTTGCACTTAGCACTTTTCCAAGGAATCTCGATCGGATTTCAAAAGAGGTTAGACGACCTAAGTTAATCTGTAGGCTCGCTAACGAAACCACAAATGAGGAACTTTGTTGACTCTCACCACTCTAGGTACGTGACCCAGTCAGTCAATTCATGTCAGTCGGGAGGATGCCCACTCAACTTCTTCAACTTAGACCTGATGCCTAGACAGCAAGACCATCACCTTAGAGTCACCTTAATCGTTTACCCACGCTTTGATGGTTCCTCGGACCCTTACTCCTTAGGGAACTGGGTTAAGACAACTAGAGGATTATTTTGATGCTTGTCATACTCTGAGTCCATCCAGATTAACATCGCTAAGTCTACCTTAAAGGTCGAGCTCTTTAATTTTGGATGAAAATTGGAAGATCATAAAGAGTCTCGCGGTGAGTCACCTTACTCTGGAAAGACATGGAGAACGAGAACTTAATTTGAAATACCCGACCTCTATTAGTGCTGTCCGTCTAGCGCATCAGCCCACTCTTTTCGTTGGACGAACCACTGGACATCATTATAGTCGAACCAATCATCCTTCTAGTAAACGTCAAGGTTGCTGTCCACCTGTAGGTCTTCCCTCTCTAGTTTTGATGACCAACCCTTTAGTGGGGATCTTCTGTTGGACAGTGTGTCCCCACTTGGACCTACTTCTGGCAGTCAGTCCACCTTCAGCACTCCCAAGTCCTTAACCCTCGCAAGTGTACTAATTGATAGAGAAATGCATTAACAAGAAAATGCCCTTGAACCTAAAATGAGTGCCAATCCATTTCGTGGATGCTAATGTATCATGACAACGAGGACTTCTTTTGAGGATAAACTGAAGTGATTGAATTAGACCCCTGCTTGATTAAAGACCTTGACTTAGGAGGTCTAGAGCATTTTACCCCTTAGACCTTAGCCTCTTGAGTCTAATATCATTCAACGATATCTTTGGATAGGTCTGCTGGCACAATATTGATTGATCCCGAAAGAGATGTGTAACTTGTCGTTATCCTTATCTTGACGATAAGTATTCACTTATGAAAAATTCAAATATTTGAGACTTCAGATTGCTATTTTAAGTATAGGGATTACTAGTAGAATGCATGAACTTAATTCGAGGAGGAAGGATTGATCAATTTGCAGATGAGCGACCTCTAGTAATATAGTTGTATCACTCATATTGAAAATTTTATTTTCTAGGATCACACCTGGATAGCATTGGACTTCACACTAGTGAGCTAGATCGTATAAGTAATAGGTGAGTTGCTGTCGATATCTATATATATGTTATCAAGTCGACACAAAACACTTAAATGGAAGAAAATAAACCGTAGTTTTACTGTCATTATGAGGATTTACATACTTCGAACCATCGTTTTCTATTTCATCAGTTATTTTGAAAAAGACAGATATATAATCTGAGTCTGACTTCTAATATTGAGCGCTATATGCGAAGCAATAAAATTGAGTTTTATTACCCTATTAGCAGAATTTTGATCTTTCAATCATTAGAGATTTATCCGTCAAAAATCTTTTACTTCCGGTTTGAGAGAAAGGTAAGTACCCTCTCCTCTTCCTTTGGTTTATAATTATCTGGATGACTACGGTGTTAGTACATCTGCCATTCTATACTCAGTTCTGTATTCACAAAAAGGGTAGTATCGTTCGGATTCTAGTGGTAATGTGACTGTGTTGTAACTCTCGACTAAAATGATGTCTTTGGACTCAAAGGGCAGAAAGTGGTATATATTAATATATATACCTAACTAGCCAACGAAGATGTCACACTGACACGCAAACTCCGTGAATTTAGTCAAGGTTTCACATGGCTGAACGCACGAGTTGGGTATAAGCTCAATGATTACCCCAATCGCGACGAATCTTTGGGCGTATTCCCCTTTTATGGATGCTCGTTAGTTACCAACATCATACAACTAGCCGTTCTAATTCGCTTGTTTACCCATGCCTACTTATTGTCTCGAGCCGTTTACTCCGCCCGCACTTCAATGGATTGGCCATCGTTAATCCTCGAGATGGACCGATGCTTTATGTCCCTAACCGTATGGATTTACTGCCTGTTCAGGTTATCCGATTGGCTTTTTGTCTATTTCTCTTATCACCACACTTACTATGAGAGTACTACATTATAGAGTGTTTAACTTTGTAGAACTTTGTTACGGGACTTCCCGATCAGAGAATGGGGACCGCGCAGCCACCTGGGTGTTAACTGAGCTGCGCCAAGAGAGTAATAGCCAGAGTGGAGTGCTGTCTCGATACGACAGATATTTGTCCCCTCCGATCCGTATTTCACCAAGTCCCTTAGGAATCGAACAATTCCTACGTACCATGTCTTTGTGGACTGTCCTGGATATTGCCTAGCCAAAAATTACGAATGCGTCGGATGTGTGGCAGTAAAGTGTTCGTAAGTCTGTGTCCCTTCCTATTGTGTCTGTTTGTTTTGGTTAGAAACTCATTTTGTAAGCTCCAATGACTTGTCCTGTTCATTCTCTGTAAAGATGATTGTGTTTCGATGCTATAAGCTAGACAGTTCCACTCGAGGTTCGGTCTTGCCAATCTATAGCGAATCTGCGAGGGTTTACAGCCGGTGTACGTGTCGCGTAGATCGTACTGCTCCAACCAAATATTGAAAGGGAGGTAGTTGATTACATACAAATATTAATATCAGTCTAATTAATTATTTGTTGACCGGTTAACAAAAAGTAGGGTCTCTCAAATATCTCAATGTCAAAGGTAGCTTCGCGACGACTTTGTGCATGGTAGCGAGAACACTCGTCTGCGTGCATCTGAATTACAACCGACATTTTTTAATTGGAAATCTCAATAACAAGAGAATTTTATAAAATAGGAGCAGCTTGACTCTTGTATAAGCGTGAGACTTAGCGCATGTATACTGGATGGGTAAAGACTAGACAGGGTTCGCTTATGGAGGTGAGAGCTGTCAGTATTGACTAAAGTACACTAGTTCTGAGCATGTTATATATCTTTAACCCATGATGATCCTTGTTAGAGCGGTTAGTGAGAAGGAACACGGAAAGTTACACGCGGCGCAACCACATTCAACTGGCTTGGTTAAATTAGGCCTTGTGTGGGATCCGCCGACCTGAACTTCTGGAAGTTGGAGATCGACCGTGATCGTCTCGCTTGTTACGTCATAGATCACTCCGGGTCCAGTCATAGATGACAGTTTTAGCCAGCTTAGGGCATCTCCGACTTAGCTCTGATGATGGACGGTGGAAGCGTCGCGGATAGGCAGCATGTGATTATGATGGGTAATTATTCCCGAAAGGAAGTGGGAGCGCAGGAAGGATAGGCCGAGGTTTTTGGAAAAGGAGGGCGACAACAAGTTCCAGGCGTGAGTGGTAGAGGATCGTTTATTGGATCTGCAGGAGCGACCGACAAGATGCTATAATAGGGGCCATTCGACGTTAGCCTTAACGCACCCCTTAGATTTGCACATTCCTCAGATTGCTTGTACGAAGGAGGCCTGGATGCTCCGCTGATAAATTTAAGGAGGAAATCGAGTCCTGGTCAATCGAGGGATCTCGAGCTTTTTTCTCATCTAGCACACAACCGTTCCCACTTAGGCACGTAATTGGGCAGCCAAATTTTTGGACAGCCATAAACCAACAAATTGGTGATGAGAGCCTAGGTGTATGGTGGATTGGGAGTGAGCAGCGGGAAATAAAACGCAAGCTGAGAGTGGTGGGAGAATAAGCTGTCAAGACATTTTATTCGCATCGCACAGGCCTACAGTGCGTGAGATCGGATGATTGGCTTTACCGTGAGTTGCTGGAGCCACCCTCTCCCGTACGTCATAGGTTCCCTTTCATATAATTTCTACAATATGTACTAGTTGCGGGACTTTTTGGGTGGACTTCTCGGGTCACTCGTTTTTAAGCTTTTTGACTTCCGCATGGTTTTTGCCGGGGTCTGAAGGGCGACAGCCCCTCAACAGCTCTGTAATACATTCTTAACGTGCTGTTTAGCACAGTAAGGAATCGCAAGTTTCATAAACTCTCACAAGTGTTTTGGGAATCAATTTAGAAATGGGTGGTTTACTAAAATTTTGAAGTCTCAGAACAGCTGGTAGATGACCCAAGGAGGCGTTTTTAGTCTATTTACTTGCTTTAGCAGTTGATTCTGTTCCATAATTTCCTTTAACAGTCACTCTAGGACTTAGTTAGTCATTATTTAAAAGAAGTTACTTGGAGGGTAATTTAAGTAACCTATCATACAGGGAAAGACATCCTTCGTCTCTAACGCTCGGAAGTGCTAACTCTATAAGAGCAGGCTCTAGCCTAGAAATGCAGTCTTAGCACTGACGTCTAGCTATGGGCTAGATGCTAATGACCAAAGTTATGATTCACGTATCATGGCTCTGGTGGAGATCCTTTAGGTGATTGGAGCGAAAGTACTACTTAATATTTTATTAATTCTCACATATTATTTAGCATTGTTTCCACTACTTGTGAGTTTCAACAGAACCCTCGCTCTCTTCGTTTCAAAATCTTCTTAGTAGTTTTCTGAGACCGACGAACTAGTATTAGTCTTTGGTGAGTTCTGACCTTCTTCCAATTTTCGTCTTATGATCAAATGTAGTGTGAGAAATCATACCTAGGAATCAATTCATCCGGGTCTATATTTATTCATACTCTGTGAGTGTCTTTCCTTCCCGTGATTACAGGTCTTTTGCTCTTCGTACCTAAACACAGATACTAAACCAGAGCTCGAGACTTCCTATAGAGAATTACAGGAAAATAGAACTGAAAAGATAACAGATCCTCTTTTAAGTGATCGGACTGTCGAAAAAGCGTAGAGGTCATCAAACCGAGGCACATTTTAGCCGATTTTATCACCACGAATGGGAAGGGCTGATGCAATTCCGAATGGAAGAATAATTGTAGTGACAATAAACAAGATTACAATTAATAAAAATTAGTGTACTTGGGCCATAGCCAACCCTCATTCGGCCTTATCACGGAGAAGAGAGTTTCTACCACGACTCCCCGAGGTGTGAGGAAAGGAAAGCCGTTAGATGTCGTTCTTAGAGTGTAGTGGGAGCATGGAGAGGTTGACCAAGCGAGTTTTCTTTGAAGTTTATTCGGGGCGCCTGGAATGTCGCAGGTTGTTTTGGAGATTTCCAGGCTGGAGGTGGCAAAACCATTCATGATTGGAAGGTTGTCGCAGTGAGAGGCATGGTTGGACACCATAATTCCTCCAAATGGTGAGGACGGCCGCTGCCTTGTGCTATATGGGTAGCTAGGACTTACACGCTAATTCAGGGTTTATTTGATCCTCATCATGTAGGCTGCTGAGTGATGTATCTTCTACAACGGTCAGATTGTGCAATATGTTAAGATCAGATATGTCCATGTACACCATTGTGGGTGGGGACTGGGCATGGAACAGCGCAAGGGACGGCAGAGAGTAAGATCCCAAGAGACGAGGCTATGCAGGGGTTAAGAGCACCGAGGGAAGTCGACCTCTGTTATATCCCATGAACCAGTAGTGCTGTTTTGGAGCTAGAGCGGCGTTCGCACCAGGCGCCAGAAGAATCACCGTAATGAGATGGTTAGGATAGCTGCGCCGGAACGGTCGCTTGTGGTTTGCTCAAACCAAGGATATGGGCCTTGGGAAGGTCAACTCCGGTGGGGACAGGCAACCGGAGAAAATCTCTTCGTGATTTCTGATTACACACTAAGGGGGAGAAGTAGGCGGAAAAACAAGCCCTTACTTTGAAAAATCAAATTTATTTTCGACCAGGGAGGCGAGTTCGGCCAAGCCATGGAGGGGAAGAGAGAAAGTATACGTTAAAGCCTAGACGGGCAACATCGCGTCGGCAGAGCCACTCAACTGATTCTGAGCTCAAAAATAAGGCTGGCTAGTCTCCATTGAATTAAAAATTTGTCCCGCTCAGCATTTCACATATGGCGCCTTTGTATACCATGACCTTTCTTTGGCTAACAAAGCTCATTGACACTCTGTTCCCTCCGCACCCTGCGTGCTCACATTATCGGAATTTTAACCACCTGTTGAGAGCAGCCGGCATCATCTAGCAGATTCCTCCCGCCAATCATCCAATCCGTCAAATAAACGGCTTAACAGGCCAAGGCCGTTGAGCCAACCAGCCTCGCGGTTGCCTTGTCAGCCCCCCACCTTTTAGACCCACCTTGCCGATATTTCTGGTGTCGCCAAGCTTTATGAGAGTATCTCAATCACTTTGGCAGTGGTTGAGTTCCTGTCGAATATATAATTCAGCGCAATCCTACTGTGAAGGGCAAAGTGCAGTTATATGAGAATGTAATAGCAAGCACTACTGGTGTGACAATTTGATATGCGTTTCCCTACTCATGCTTCAAATCTATTATGGGACACAGGTTGAGATTCTAATTATAGGAATATAAAGTTGATTAGGAGAGATGGTCAGACTTTAATGTTAATTCCTCATTTATGCATCCATGGGCCCCACTTTAATTAACATTACTTCTCTCTTCCAGCCTCCAGTGCTCATGAGCCGAGCTCCTTGCTGCGCTTGTGGGAAGGGTGGGAGACTCTTGAATTTGTGCACAATTATTGCTTTATTGGTCGCTCCCCTTGTTCGGCTGTGTGAGTTTTAAGTGGGTGTCAGAAAAAGGTCTACGAAGGGATTGGTTCGGTTTGCGGCTTTTCTCACTCACGCGGGGAGATTCTTCCAAGGGAACCTGGATATGCTTTTCGGAAGGGAAGCGAATCTAGACTTAGCAAGGGTTTGCGCGTCGTCCAGTCCCAAAGTCTGCCCTGGCACCGGTTTTGGAGTCCTCCCTTCCCCCTAAAATGGGTGGGCTGTTGTGGCTCAGCATTCCAGGCCAAGGCAGCCTGCGTCTGCACCATTGGAGATCTAGAATTGCTGTCCAAACACTTCCAGCACCCGTAGGCAGGCGCAGCTGTCCAAGGAGATTATGGAAATGTTGTGTTCTTGCTGTCCAGCGCTGCTAGAAGTTCTCCAACACGTCCTGGAGAAGGAATTCCAGGCCGCCGAATACACTTCAGGGAAATCGCTGTCAAGCAAAATCGTCATACGGTCCGGCACCTAGGGGTCCCAAAGAACCTTCGGATCCAGGCTCCTTCTCCTCTGGAGCCGACCCTCGAGGGTGCGAAAAAAAAAAAAAAAAAAAAAAAAAAAAACAAAAAAAAAAAAAAAAAAAAAAAAAAAAACAAAAAAAAAAAAAAAAAAAAAAAAAACAAAAAAATAAACCAAAAAAAAAAAAAAAACAAAAAAAAAAAAAAAAAAAATAATAAGGTGGAGACTCTTCTCCGCTAAAGCCTAGACTAGTTGAGGCGTATGGGCTCCAAAGGTGAAAGTTCTTTTATTAATTCGTGATTCTTGTTTATTGGTCGTAGCGTACAATTCTTCTTTGTATTTTCTTCAATTCATTGGTTAATCGAATGTCGCTCTTCGTTGCCTAAGCGAGTTAAAACTAAGAATTCTTAGGTTCACTCTTTTATTACAAATGATAATTTTAATTTGGATTACTTTGTTCAAATTGCTCTCTATAATTTCCTAAAGTAACTCCATCGCATGTACGTTTCACATCATGGAATGTTTGATATTACTTGTTGATCTAAATTGGAACTTTTTTTGGTAGATCTGCAACAATAATATCTGAATCGGCATCATTGGCTTGTATAATTTTTTGAATGCAAAATGCATTTTTTCACTGACACCATTCTATGTTCTATATTTTGCAGGCAAGTTGTTCAAATTTTTCATTCTCACCTGTTTGAAGAATTCTCCAAGTTAGATATCAGCACACCTCAAGCCAAGAATCGGTAAGATATATTGTATATTCGGTTTCTTGTAAGCGCTTCATCGGATAGTCTTGAATGCATGTCTTTTTGTATGCCAGACTTTACCGTGATGTTCAGGTTATACTCGGATGCATACGGAAGTTGCCCTCTGATGATTCAAACAGAGATCAGGTGCCAAACTATGGTCTGCTTGATGAATTCCTGGCAAAGAAATTTGGAGAGAAGGAAGTTGCTACCCATTCAAAGTAGGAGCTGACTGTATTATAGGCAGATTTTTTTTGACACTGGAGTTGGAACACCGTCAGGTCAGTTTTGACTAATATCATATTGTTGTCCTTACAACTTATTTTTACATGGTTAAATTTGTCTTTTTTGCTCTGGTTTGGGATCTTTAAAAATTGAATCTTTAACATCATCATCTGCAGCAGCATGATCCCAAGTAGCTGTCTGTGTCAGCCCTGGTATTAATTTATCTGTGAAGAGCTGCAGTTTTATCCATTGCTTAGGCTTTGTTGGGACGGCTTTCTTCCTGCTTCTTAAAGCTATTTTTAAGTACAAAAATTAATTTTCTTGTACAAGAAAGCCGTTTTAAGAAGCAGTAAGAAAGCCGTCCCAAACGAAAGCCTTAGTGTGAGGTTTTTGAATATGTTACAGCCTTATGCTTCGTTTGGGATGGTTTTTTTCTTGCTTCTTAAAGAAGAATTTTAGTACAAAATTTCTAATTTTTTATTAAAAAGCTGCTTTAAGAAGCAAAAAGAAGGCTGCCCCAAACAAAGCCTAAGTTTTGTCTTACCCCTTTGCATGCCTAGTCACGATCTATGTTAGAATGAATTAGCCTTATCTGAAACTATGAACTTTTACTATTCATCCTTAGCTCTAAATTATATCTATTATTGCAGTATTTCTTCAAATGTGCTTCTTATATTTGGGTGGCTAACATTTGACGTATTATTTACTGGTTCAAGTCAGTACTCATCTTTAACCCTTCCACAGGAGTTTCTTCCACCGCTTCTTGATAAAGAATTTATCCAATGAGATTGCTGCTTAATTCGTGAAGGTCTTCCTAGAGCTTGCTCTGAATTGAAGTATTCATATTTTACTAGCTTTTTTTGTTTTTGTTTTCATTGTTGTATTTTTCTTCTTTGGCCGTTGACTCGAGCTATTTGGTCAATCAAGCCTTTTTGGTTTGATGGTTGTGAATAAATTTCAGCTGGGTAGATACAAGTTTATGGAACAATTTCTCAATCTCTTAATGTATAGAACATTTTTGGCACTTGTAAAAAAACTTATGAATTGCACTTGAAGGAAGCCCCTTCAATTTGAGTATTAGGAAGAAGAAGAAGTCTCTTTATTCCCCTTTTTAAATTATTGTGGTGGTTTTTTTCTGGTTATTTTGTTTCATGGGTGTGTATATATAGAACAATTATTACGTCTTCTGACCGGACGTAGAGCTACGTTCGGCCGTCAATAACATGTCGCCACGTGCTCTTACTCTTTACCGCGCGGCCCGACGACTTGACCCGGAGCGGAACCCGGGAAAGATATGTTCGCGATTTTCTCGGTATTGCTCGGTATTTGCTAGGTATTGCTTTGCAAAAATGAGAAATACCGCTCTGTGAAGTCCAATACCATGCAAATACCGAGTTGTACCGAGTTTTTTTACAACTCGGTACAACTCTGTATTTGCTCAGGATTTGCTCGGTATTGCTAGGGATTTGCTCGGTTTTGCTAGAAAAAACTTGGTACAACTCGATATTTGCTCGGTATTGCTAGGTATTTGCTCGGTATTAGTTATTGCCTAGCAAAATCGACCAATACCTAGCAATACCGAGCAATAATGAGCAATCTTGGGTCCGTTCCGGGTCGGGTTGTCGGGGCGGGCGGTAAATAATGAAAACACGTGGCGCGATTCTACTGGCGGCCGAACGTAGAGTTGTGTACGTTCCCTGAACCAAATAAAAGTTCGTATATATATCAATTATACGAATTGTTCTTGAAGAAAATCTCTGGTGTTTGTTGAAGGATGAATCATCTTTTATTTGTATTTAGTATATATGTTTATGACTTTATGTGTGTCAGTTACAATTGGAATATTTAGGCTTTATTTGGGATAGCTTTCATATGGTTTTTTAAAACGGGTTTTTAAGTATAAAATTTTTAAATTCAAGAAATTTTGTATTACAAAGCTGTTTTAGAAAGCAAGAAGAAATCCGTCCCAAATGAAGCCTTAGATTGCTTGCTTTTGAGAGATTTTTATAAGCACTAAGGCTTTGTTTGGGACGATTTTTTTGGTGCTTTCTAAAATAGTTCTTTAGTGCAAATTTGTATATGAAAATCACTTTAGAAAGTAGTAAAAAAATTGTCTCAAACGAAGTCTAAGCTTTTAGGCTTCTCTTGATTTTAGAATGTGCAATCAGGAAAACCACTATAGGAACAACTTGTATGTAGAATTCTTGAATCACAAGTGTTAAAAGCTTTGTTGTGGTTAGGGGCTGATCTTATAAATTTTATTTAACTATTAAATTGAATGCCCCCAAGTAGGGGTGTAAGTGAGCCGGCTCGAACTCGACTTGTTAACGAGCTCTCGAGTCGAGCTTAACGAGCTTCGAGCTCGAGCCTACAATTGACTTGATATTTCTTAAACAAGTCGATCTCAAGCCCACTTATCGAGCTCAAACTCGAACTCGAGCCGGCAAATACTCGACTCGACTCGTTTACACCCCTACCCCCAAGTGGGCATAGGAAGCCCATAATTTAATGTCTTAACAATCTATATTTAGATATCATAAATACTAATAAGAATTATCTTATTTAATTATTCAACTAGTAAATTATCTCATACCTAATTATCAAAAATTATGAAAAAAATTAATTATTCATGTCATTCACTTAATCAAAACATAATTATTTATATTGTTTTTATAATTTCAGAAATAACTCATTTCCTTCTTAGAGTTTTCCAGAGAAAATATCACCGCACACCGCAGTCAAATGCAACCGACGAGAGACACGTGTACGCATTAGAAAACCTCCGCTGTCCAACCTTGTGATTGGACCGCCAGCTGAAAGCCAACCACCACGTGCCCGATTCTTACATTGCTTCTTTGCAGAAAAGACCCAACAGATTGCCAAATTTGCGTTTGCAAATCTTTCAGTGAAAATATAGTTGAATAACTTAAAGAGTAATTCGCAAAATAAATATATGATGCAAATAGAGGGAAAAAAAACTCATTAATTAGGCATAACAATAGGAATAAGCTATTTTTGCCTGATTTTGCTTATGAAAATGATTTAATAAATTAGTGAATAACAGTGGAAGTGAATGTGTAATTGATGAATTTACATTTCTATTGGCTTTCTTTGACGTTTGCAAAATCATATGATTGCAATTTGCAATGCTTCATCAATCATTAAAAAGGCTTAAATTTCTTAACAATAAAACTTAATAAGTGTAGGTAATATATTTGGATATAATATGTAATATTCTTTAAACTAAATGCTCATTAATTATACATGTACCCGGGTCGGGTTAGGGTTGACCTGTTTGAACTCGGGTCAGTTCGGGTTCGACCCGAACCCGACCCGTGACCCGAAATTGACACCCCTGCATCAAAGGAATACTTTCAAAGATTGCTATCCTGATCGAATTCCATACTTTGAAACAAATGAGTCCATAGGAAAAGGGTGAATCACTATGACTATTCCTCTTAGGAAAAAATCATATATAATAACGACCTTTAAATAACAAAGAAGTTAGGAGGTGTTTGAAAGGGCTTAAAAAAGGTGATAGATAAAGGCGAGGAACTTAAAAAAAGATATAAATGATCTTGATTAGGACTTCATTACTTTATCATCAAAAGTTATCAAGTTTAAAAATACTTAGATGTGATAGTAGTTTACTCAACCCAGTCATGAGATGATCTATTAGTAAACATGGATAGCATCGCCTATAGTTAGCCTCATGATTTCAAATTGAGGAAAGAAAATGTAGATTTTCTAAATAGATAAATTCTTAAAGGTAGACCATAAAGGATATGAAATATATATTCAAAGATATTCAATTGAACTTATATTCTTATCCAGGTCAAGATAGTTACTACATTGCATGCTAAGTTAATGCCTAGACATATTGAAATCTATATGTATAAATACTAGCTCCATCATAAGGAATTTTATATGCATGCAAGTAATTGTTATTTAGAGAGACATCTAAATGTGTTTGAATAGAAACATTATGAACATGTACTAGGGTTTGAAGATTTTGATCGCTGGTAAGTTCTAATTATTAGACATCTCCTAACTATTTAGTATTAAGGTACTCCAAGATTTTGGATTGGGAACTTTTACATGTACCTTAAGACACATACAAATTTTTTTTAGAGTTGATATATCCTCAAAAAATTATCTTGATCGAGCACGTTTCTCGAGGCAAAATCAAGTTGGAGACTTCAAAAATTAATTTTGAGATCATCTGCTTCGATTTCAGCAAACTTACAGTCGAACTGATCGTCTCGGAAATACAAACCCAACGACACCAAATTCGACTCAATCCAAGCCCAAATGGGTCTGAATCAAAGGCCAAAAGCGATGTTGGAAGGTTCAAAAAACAATTTGAGTTACCAAACGGTTTCCAAACATGACGTACTTATAGTCGAATCGAGCGCCTCGACGAGAAAAATCCAACGAGCCTAAGATAGCCGAATTCTGACATCATTAAGACTTTCAAATATCTGATGAACGGTCCATGATCAAGGGATTCAATATCGGCCGTCCATCCAAACCATTCCCTAATTGCCCTTGATCCTCTACCTATTTACAGGCCATGCCACTCCAGAAATCTATAAATAGACCCCTCATTTCTCTTGTGAAGGGGGCCTAAGCAAGAAGAAGAGAAGAGAAGAAGAAGAAGAAGAGAAGGATAGGTGGGAAGAAACTCCTCCTCGACCACCGCCGTCAGAATTCTGCCCGATGCCAGAATTTTGCCCGACTTCCAAGTGACGCTGGAATTCTGCCTAACCTCCAAGGGAAGCCGGAGTTCTATCCGATTTCCAAATGACTCTGGAGTTTTGCCCGAATACCATCCAACACCAGAATTCTCCCCGGCCTCCAACTTATGTCAGACTTTTACCCGACTCCGGGCATTTTCTCGTCGCCAAATTTCTACCCGACACTGAACTTCCGCCTATTGTTGGACTTTCACCAGACATCTATCTGATGTTGGATTTCTGTCAATTACTGGACTTCTACCTAACGCCGTCTTTCTGACCTCTGTCGTCAGACAACATTCCTTCTGACTAATGTCACCAGCCGACTACAGTCCTTCTGAGCTTCATTGCTAGTCGACAATGGTCCTTCAGACTTACGTCAACCGCCAACTATTGTCCTTCCGACCTCCATCGCTAGTTTATGGTCCTCCTGACTTACGTCGCCCGTCGACTATAGTCCTTTCGACCTCCGTTGTCAGCCGACTACGGTCCTCCTGACTTACGTCGCCCATCGACTACAGTCTTTCCGACCTCTGTTGCCAGCCGACTACAGTCCTCCTTACTTATGTTGCCTGCAGACTATAGTCCTTCCGACCTCCGTCGCCAGCTAACTACGGTCCTCCTGACTTACGTCGCCCACCGATTACAGTCCTTCCGACCTCCATCGCTCACCGACTAAGGTCCTTTTGATTTACGTCGCCCGTCGACTACATTCCTTCTGATCTCCATTGCCCGCTGACTACGATCCTTCTGGTGTACGTCGCCCACTGACTATGGTCCTTTCGACCAAATAAATGTATCAACAGTGATGCTTTTGTATTCTCACCATGTAAGGTACTCTATAAGATGTACATCAAGCTAAGGCCTTCCCCTGAGGAAGGACCTCCTTTGTAATCAACTACAATACTAGTGGATTCATTTATGCTGGGCCAGGCCCCGTGTTTTTCCCCCCTTTTTAGGTGTTTTCCATGTAAAAATCTTGATGTCTCTTATGAACGCTGCACTCTCTCTTATCTGATTGCGTGCCGAATTTTCGTGCAACGCTAAGGCGTTAAACTTTATATTTCTCAATCGCGGCGAATACTCCTGGATGCAACAAGAGTAAAATAAAGTTAAACTAAAATAATTAAAGTTGCTTAATAAGCCATTCTGGTGCATCAATACGTATGAGTAAAATCAAGAGAATATAATATCAAAGCAAAATATTTGTAATAATACTTGATTAGATACATTTTTTATACATAGCCCCTCTAAAAGTAAAAGAGTAATGGCCATGTGTCATACACCTACTAAAAAATGGCTTTATTATATCATTAAAAAGTAGTCATACTAACTACAAGCACTCATTTGTATTCTAACTAATCTTATAATGAGCCATAAAACATGTACTAATAGCATTATATAGCTAATAGTTCACCTAGGGACATCCTCCTTATGCTAAGTTAATAAAAGATTGTGACCTATCACAATACCTAAATGTACGTAAAATTGTAATTGTAGTTAAGGTTTAACTCATATGATTTTGATAAGTTACCAAGCTAACTCATCTCAGGGATCCAATCTAGCTAAAATCTATCACCTTAGTATTTTAAAATATTAATTGATATTTTTAATTAACTTAAAAATAAATATATATGTTCTTAAAATTTTCAAAGATAGGAGTTAAAAGGTTTTGAAAATGCTTTGGACTTATGTACGGACTATAATAATCAAATTAACATTGAAAATTAATTAATTGCGACATGTTCATGTTATTTATTTTTCTAAATAGCCATATAATGTCTTATTATAATAAGATTTTTTTCATTAGCTATTGAACCATCACACAATAATGATAATCAATCTATCTTAGCCATAGGCTACATCTTGAAACTTCAAGGATAGCTTATTTAGTCAAGTGCTGATTGATCTTATGCATATATAAAAAGCAATAATAGGAGAGGGAGATAAATGAAGTCATCAATTATCAAGCTCAATATTCAAATATTTGAATGTGATATAAATATTTGAATGTGATATAAATATTTGAAAGATAGAAAGGTTATAAATACTCAAAAAAAATTTAAATATCTAGAGCATAGGTAGTCCAAGTTGAGGCAGATTATTTAGAGGGCAAATGATAGCTTGGGAAAAAGTATATATTAAAAATGCTTAATCACATGAGTGACTAAATAATAGAATGGCCCAATTAAAAATTTATGACTAATTAAAGATAGAACTCAGCCAAGTATGGTATGAAAAGATATGAGGAGGAGTTTCTAAACAAGATGGCCACTAAATCAAGGGTGGCAAGGACAAAAAAAAAGAAGAAGAAGAAGTTAGGATTAACATAACTAAAAGAGCTTGATTATAGTGTGTAAACTTTATTAACACTATGAGCCTATGGAAATAATATTATATATGTTTTGATGATTATAATTATATTTTGGTTGAGCTAATTTCATTGACATAATGTAGGTTTAAAACACTAATTTTTTAGGTTCACACTAAAAGAGCAAAATTTAATTTTTATGTACATTGTAGAAAGAACATACATGACTCAAAGAAGAGATGTAGCTCAAAAGTGTAAAATTAGCTTAGTGAATATATTTTACAAGTCTTAAAAAATCAAGCTATCACAAAATATTTAAGGCTAAAGTTACAAGTATATATATATATGTTTTTAAGCCACATATATTTTAAGTTTAGAAGTTGTAAGAAAACACACAAACATACTAATTCTTTAAGTCAATGACAAAAATAAATAATTAATTAAGTCAAATAAATCATAATAGGTCATGATATATGATACAAATCATATTATATAATATATCTTAATAAAAGATTTAGATATCATATTATTTTTTATTAATTAGAATTTGTTAAAATTGAATAATCATACTATATGACATCAATCATATTAAATGATTAGTGTTAATTCAAACATTTAAGTTACTTCATTAATTTCATTTATTAAATTGATTTGAAATTTGAATTGATCAAACTATATGTATATCACATTATGACATTTTTTTATGAATTTAATTAATCAATTTTAATTTAGGTCTAACACAAATCATGTTTAAATAATTATATTATATGATCAAATAATGCTTTATTTAATTTTTAAATTTTGATTTTTGAGCTTCAAACACATAATATAAATTTATTATTTCTTACCCTAAACTTGGGAGAGTAAGAAAAATCAATTGGGTAATATAGAAAGGATAATTCTTCTTGAGAGAAACTCTTTGTGCTTGGATTTGCAAACATAACAAAGAGTTTTACATAAGAGAGTGCACCTAATGTTGTTTCTTCTGACATGGTTATTAGAATTGTTATGGATCATTATTGTAAGAGATCCCTTTTACTCTCAAAAGCTCTTATAGGTTTTGGTGTTGCTAGCTAGTGAGCTAAAATAGTGATTTTTGTACTTAAAGTAGAAGACAGGGTGATGCTTTTTCTTTACCCATTTAGGAGAGAGCTTCTCTACCTTACTATGGTTAAAGGAATGAATTGTGTTGAATTCGATATACAAACATTGGCTTTAATACTTAACCATGATAAATTGATTTGGAACTCTTTTTCTATTTTACTCTACTATAACATTATTTTTATTTTTACATGTTCTTGCCACTTTGTGATATAATGAAGAATATTATGACATCAATCTTACATGTGTTAGAAGATAATTGGAATGGTATATTTGTTTTATCATGATTGTGGAAGCATATTTTTTGTTAACTGTTGAAAAAAAAAAATAAAAGAAATTATCTTGTCCAAACTCTTGCATTATAGTAAGTTTGATTATTCAAATATTTTATTTGTTATTGAAAAGAAAAATTAAGAATTTTCTTTTTACATTTGAAATTATATATATATATATATATATATATATATATATATATTATAAGTTTTCATTTTAATTCTTCTTTTTAAGATCAAGGGGTACCTGTGTTGTACATGTTAATTAGTAGAGCCACATCACACATTCAAAAAAATGAAACACCATATAAGGGTGTTTGATTACTTCAATGTCATTATTCAGCAACATTCTATTAGAATCTTAGAAATTTCTTATGGTAACATTTGTAGAAATGTCTGATTTTTTATGTGAAACTTAGTTCAAGTAGGATATGCGCCTCTTTTTAAAATTGAAATTAGAAAACATATAAATATTCCTTTTGAGGAATGGAAACATGATGAGTGTTAATTAACATAACTAAATTCTAAATATCTAAATATTGCTTCTATGATTTAAAATAACTATAGAGTATCTCTGCATGTACCACTGGGAAGGAAAAATGATATATATTTTGTTGTTAAAGAAAAAAGAGTGATAATATGATGGTCTTATTCTTGTGTAAGAGACATCATGAAAAGAGATAATAAAAGAGTTATAGCAAGTTAGGATTAACAAATATTTATTTTGGGGGAAAATAGTGACAATATGAGTGTTTTCTTCTCTTATAGGAGATTAATTCCATAAGAGAATAGAAAAGAGGCCCAATATAGTAAGACCACTGAATTTTATCTAAATTCATACAAAGTACTCATAAGAAGTCATATCATTGAAATTAAATCAATTCAAATCAAGAGAATACGAGTTACTCGATCTCCCAAAAGAACTAGGCTCCCTATGGTTAATTATTCTCGAGGACACCTTCAATAGAAACTCTTGACAAGTAAAAGATGCCCTTATTTATGTTATCCATCAAAGGAAAGAATATGATTAAAAGTATGTTGATTGATAATATAAGATATGCTTTAAGATAGACCAACTTACAAAGTTGAGGATGATTCACCGTGGTCTCTTCACATAAAAAGTTTATATAGTTAGAGTCATTAAATCACCTAAAACACAATCAAAGAGTACAATGGGATAAAAAAGGTAAATGATTAAGGATTAAAAAGTCTAGAAAAACAAAGAAATAATCATGGTCATGACTTGATGGGTTTGTCAACCCCAGGCTATTAAATTTGAAGTTTTTTATCTAAGTAATTTTTTAATCCCTTTGAGACACCCTGTCAGTAACTATAAAATATATTATCCAAAGTTTGCCTTATGATCTCAAACCAAAAAAGAAAAATCAGAATTCCAAGATATATGAATTCTAAGAGATTGATCTAGTAAGATGTAGGACCTCTAATAGTATTGAGAAAGGCCTACAAAAAAATAAATGAAATAGCTTGGTTATATGCAACAAGAGTTACTCAATTAGAATTATAATCCTATTTGGGTTAGGAGTGTCATTGCTTAGCATGCTAAAATAACCCCTAGGAGTATTAAAAATTCATGCTACATAGAAAGATTCTATTTTAAGAATTAAGGTACGTAATGCAAAGCTATATATCATTAAGTTTGGGAAGCTCCCCTATTATGCATGTTCAACTGGCTATGTTATAAATATACACATTTTCTTGGGAGTTTTGAATGTTGGATGGCTCAATCTTGTGTCTCATTCAGGAGACATGAAGAGAGAAAATATTTATTTAAAAGGTCTCTTGAGAGAGCCTTTAATTTCTTAAAAAAAAAAAATCTTTTTCATTCAATTATAATTATGTATTAATTTATTAAAATTGGCACAAGATATTTTATTCTAAGAGTCCTTCGCAATGTCATCTATTGCCTAGGTCAACACTAGTAATAATAAAGCAAAAATAACATATTAAAAAACTATATAGAACTCCTAGAGTAAATAAAATAGTGTGTTGTGATGTTTATAGAAGAATAAGAAGCAGGACATTACAGCTTTATAGACTGACTTACACATTCCCTTAAATAAAAAAAAAAAGAAGTCAAGATTTTAAATACACGCCCAATCATCTCGACCTATAAAAATTTATCTTTACAATAAGGTATATGCATTGATGATCTCTCAACTTTTGGTTCTTCTCACTTTTTCAAAGGATAATTGTTCATCATGTGTTGGAAAAGGAACACTTGAATGTAGATATGCATTTGATTAGGAAACATTATTTACACCTTATTGTACATACACAATTATCCCAATATAGAAAAAGCAATAAAACATAGTACTGAATGGAACCATCATAGGAAAACACAAAGTACCAAAAATAAAAATCAAATAAATGTATTTTAACATATATATATTCATTTGGTATTTTAAATACTTGATGCATGACTCATATATATATATAAAATAATAAAGAGAAATAGTCATACAACTAGCACCTATATAAGAGAATATTTGATGCATGGTTTCTTGCTAAATAATCAAGTATAAGCCACAAGTATTCTTGCTAACAAGCAACCCAACCCATAGAGTCATTGTGGTGTAAAGGAATTTTTAGCTATATCCTCACTATGTCAAGTGACTAAGGTATTGTAGACTATATCAACATCTATGATGGGCAAAAGTGTCAATTTATTAAGGCTCCATTCATATGAGTATAGTGAGCTATACTATGTTAGGTCATCTAAAGAGATCGAACTAAATTAAGAACTATAACTTAATTCATTGAAATCTTAAATATCATTTTTTATTAATTTTAAAAACATTAAGGTGACTTGTGATCCATGGAAATTTGTATTCCTTGAACAGTTATATGAGGTATGATTATGATAAAATGACTATAATTATTAAATAAACTATTATTTAGTAATGGTAGTCAAGCTATCTTAACCACAAGTTAAGTCAAATAACTAAAATGGTTTGAATTACCTGTCAAATGCTAACTCACCTCATGTACATGTAAATGCGATCAATTTGAGGGAGATAATTGAAACCATGAACTGTCAAGATAAATATTCAAATGTTTCAGAGTGATATAAAATCTTAAAAGATAGAAAAATGATTCTAGAAATTTAAAAAGAGCTCCAAATACCTAATGTAGAGGGTAAGTCCAAGTAGAGATAATCTACCTAGAAGAGGAGTTGTATAAGTACAAGTATATACCAAAATTTAAATGGTGTTCAGCTATAAAGTATGATTGAACAATGAAATGACTTAGTTAACATGACTAAGTCTAGTCGTGACTTAACTAAATGTGGTATGATTAAGTCCTAAATTTTTTTTTTTGTAA
Organism: Dendrobium catenatum; assembly: GCF_001605985.2. Lineage (NCBI taxonomy): Eukaryota > Viridiplantae > Streptophyta > Magnoliopsida > Asparagales > Orchidaceae > Dendrobium > Dendrobium catenatum. The sequence continues at coordinate 215,691 of NW_021591549.1, forward strand.
ATAAGGCCACTCATATGGATAGTAGAATCAAAAGAGCATGATTATACTAGAATTTGGTTTATCTAAAAGGGCATATGATGATTAACTTTAATGAGTAATGTCACAAAAATACAATACTAAATTGAGGATTCTCTTACCAAAAGGATGGCAATAATGAGAAAGATTTAATCAAAAGCATTTGAACAAATTAAATGGTAAATACGTCCAAAAAGGTATGATTAGATCAAGATAGAATAATCAAAATGGAATAATTGCACTGAGGATAACATAGCCTAAAAATCATGCCCAATCTAGGGAGTTTCTCAGTAAAAAGAGCATGACTTAGAAGATTAAGCAGTATAGTCATAAGTACATGACTATACTAAAAGTAAACTCAACCAAATGTGGTATGGCTATTCTATGAAAATTCTTAGCCAATACAGTGTGTTTGAGCAGAGTAAAAAGTATAATAAGCACATGATCACACCAAGGATAAACTTAGCAAAGTAGTTAGAATAAGTTCACAGGAAAGTGTAACTAAAAGAATGCCACATAACCATCATTCAAGTCAAATAAATATATTAATGAGTTGATTTATATATACTAGTGATGCAAAATGGCAGGACTAGATGGCCTTTAAAAATGGTTTAATATAAATGCTACGGAGTTAGTGTTATAGAAACCTATAGAGCATCTAGGGTTAAGTATCCCATAATGTTCTATAAGTCATCCTAAAAGGTGTACTCCTCTACTGCTCATATCTTCAATAATGGTAAGATACTCAATGTGTTCATGAAGTGAACTGTAGATATTAAAATATATAAATTAATCTCAATCAAAGTATATTAAGTTAAAATTAAATTAATCAAGTTAGAGATTAAGGTGTAGGTGCATTAACCAAATGACCCTTGTACATGTTTGATGTAAGTACAAAATGTATAATACACATGACCAAGATAAGAAGGCACATTCAAATATGTGTTTATAATGCCTTATGAGGATTTTTGTTGTGAGCAATCTTTCCAAATCAAATGAAATTTTAAATTAAAAGTTTCAAATAAAGGTTTACATCTTGAAAATATAATTTAAAGATGAGTTGAAAAGACCAAACTTATATAGGAGGTTAAGAGCTTTGTTAAGAAAATGAATGGAAGTTAATGGAGTGTTATATTAAATAAATAGTAAATTTTATGTAATATATGTGTAAATAAGATAGTTCTAACTTCGAAGTATTATGTACGTAAATTTTCATAAGTTACAATCGTCTAATTAAATTTTTTTCAAAGAAATTTAAAATTCTAGATCTATACTAAAATAAATATAATTATAATAAGTAATTAATTATTTATATTATAATTATTTCAAACTAAATACAATAAATTGAAAATTCTTTCATCTTGAACGTTTGTAATTCAATCTAAAAATAAACAAATTAATACCTATTCGTGACTGTAATCCAAAGGTATATAATATGCTATAAACCAAAACGCAAACAGCAACACAGCGGACATTGTTCCGATTCTGTCGCAGCACTGAATCGGAGGCGGAGAAAAGGAGCGGAAGGCAAAAGAAGCCAGAAGGAAAGGCGGAAAAAAACTCGCCACCGATCATGGCGGCGTCGAAATTGAGGACTCTTGGAGCGGTCATGGCGGCGACGGGAATGTCTTACACGGCGGTGACCCTCCTGTCTTCGCCGGTTTCCGCAAGTGACCGCGGGGCGACCGCTGCGTTGGAAAGCGCGCGGCGGCGGACAACCGATCCGGCAGCCATCGTACCTTCCAGGGAGGTCCAAGCGGCTGCGTTGATGGGTGCTTCCGCGGCTAGCCCTCTCGACGTCCTTGTGATCGGTGGCGGCGCCACCGGCTGCGGCGTGGCTCTCGATGCCGTATCACGCGGCCTGCGAGTAGGCCTCGTCGAGAGGGAGGATTTCTCGTCGGGAACCTCATCGCGCTCCACCAAGCTTATTCATGGAGGTGAGACAATTTTCGAATCTCTTCTATAGTTTTCATGATTGATTCTTTATTCTTGTGGAGTATGCCATGGGGAAATGTCGAGAAGCTATTTCAGCTCTCTAATCTCGAATTTTTTAATTTTATTTTTTATATTTTCGTTAAATGTGATGCCGAGAAGAGTGGATAGGTTATGATGATTATAGTTGGAATCTTTTCGTTTTGTAGAGGTTATTTAGCATTGTTGGGTTGCGAAGTATAATATATATTTATATTTGTCTGATATTATGAGCGATACAATTAAGGTGGAAACTAACATTTAGATTGCTTAAGTGTACATGACATTCTAGTAATTTCCAGAATGATTTATCTTGTTTTTGAAATTATGATAAAATGTTAAAAGATGAATGTGCCAATAAAAATCTGAGGACCCAACCTTTCATTATAGTGGCTCGTTTTTTTTTTTTCATTGTGGTGATAGCACTCCTTTATTTTTTCCTGGACATTGTTGAACAAAATTGACACCCTTGTAAGAAAGCTTGTGGTTGTATAGATCGGGTGATGTGATGCATAATTGAAATAACAAAATGTAAATGGATTTGCTTATTATCCTATAGATTGACTTTTCATGAAGTTTTTTGTTCATTTATTCAAGAGACTAGGTGTATTTCCCTGCACTACAAGGGATGATAAAAACAAAGAGCATAATATAGAAAGAGTGCTGAAAGGGTAAATTGAATTTAGACATGTCATAAAGTAACAACAACAACAACAACAACAACATCAAGCCTTTATCTCACTGTGAGGTCGGTTACATGAATCTCTTTTCTCCAGTGTATCTTGTTAAGAGTCAAATTCTCATTTAAATCTAATAAAAATATCATTTCTAATTTTTTTTAAACAAATCTTTTTAGGTCTACCTCTACCTTTCTTAACATAGGCCAAATCTAATACATCTACTCTCCTAATCGTGTCATCAGAAGGTCGACGTTTTATATGACAAAACCATCTAAGGTTCTCTAATCTTATCTATTACTGGAGCTATTCCAACCTTTTCACATATATACTCGTTTCACATTCTATCTCTAAAGTGAAGTCACTCGTCCACCTGACCATACTCATCTCTGTAACACTTAACTTAATATTATGCTTCTCTTTTGATGGCCAACATTATGCATCATAAAGCATTGCAGGTCTTATCACCATCTTATAGAATTTTCCCTTAAGTTTTAGTTGAACTTTTCTATCACACAGTAGACTCAATGCATTCATTCACTTCAACCATCCCACTTGAATTCTACTAATAATATCTCCATCTATTTCACCATCACTTTGAACAATAGACTCAAGATATCTAAAAAAGTGTACTCTTATTGATGACTTGATTGCCCAAAGTCACAATCCCCCTTGTAGATATTTTGCTACTAAAATTACACCTAATGTATTTGGTTTTAGATCTACTCAAATGAAAACCTTTATACTCTAGAGTTGACCTCCATAATTCAAGTTTACCTTCAACTCCCTCACTAATCTTATCAACAAGAAGAATATCATCAGCAAAATCATACACCATTGTACAGCCTCTGGCAAATGTCTAGTAAGAACATCCATGACTAAAGCAAAATGATATGGGCTTATACTTTGTCAAAGCACCTTATGTTTGAACACAAGTAACAACTTCTTCATACATATCCTTAATGACTTGAATATAAACATTATTAACCCCTTTCTTTTTTAGAATCTCTAGAGCACTTCTCTTGAAACTTTATCATGTGTTTTATCTAATTCAATAAATATCATATATAGATCCTCCTTATTCTCTCCATACTTCTCCATCAAACCTCTCAATAAATGTATAACTTCCATAGTAGGCATACCTGGCATGAATCCGAACCGATTTTGAAAAATATTAGTATCATGTCATAACCTATGCTCAATAATTCTTTTCCATAGTTTTAAAATATGACACATTAACTTTTTCTTTATGATTCACACACTCTTGTGCATCATCTATATTCTTAAAAATGGAAATCAATACACTCCTTCACCGATATTGCATCTTTTTAGTCTTCAAAATAATATTGAAAAGTTTTGTAAGGCAAGAAATTCTTTTATCTCCTAACATTTCTATACCTCTATTGGAATATCATTAGGTCGAATAATTTTTTCATGCTTCATTTTCTTTAAAGTCTCTCTAACATTGGTTTTACTAATACACTTATAAAAATAAAAAATCTCTATTTTTATTAAGGATGCTAAGGTTACTAAAGCCAATCTTATTCTCACAATCTTCATTGAAAAATTTGCCAAAATATCTCATCCACCTTTGTTGAATATCATCTTCTAATAAAAGAACTTTTTAGTCTTCATCTTTAATGCATTTTACATGAACTAAATTCTTACTTCTCCTATCTCTTTGCTTGACTAACTTATACATATATCTTTTGTTCTCAATCTATAATATATTCTATAAATTATTAAAAACTAAATTCTTTACATCGCATATTGCTTTCTTAAACTCCTTATGAACCTCTTTATTTCTTTCACAATTTTTTGAGCTTTTACACTTAAACCAATTTTTATAATAAAGCTTTTTATTTTTATCTTTTCTTGTATATTTTGATTCCACCAACACTTTTTACTCTAGAAACTTTTCCTTTTCATGGTCCAAGCATATTTTTTGCAAGATTCTTAATATCATTAGCCATTTTTTCATACATAACATTAGCTTCTTCATGCACTGTCAAAATCTTAAGATATTGAATCATGCCCTAAAAAAATATTTTTGTTAATGTTCTTTGAGTGCCCTTATCTAATCCTAGAATAACATTTTATTTTATTTTTCACATTTCTCTCGCTCATCTTAAAGTCTAAAACTAATAAATGATACTAAGTAAATAAACTTTCACTTGGAATAACTTTATAATCTTTGCAATTTAAATAATCTATTTTTTTATAAAAGAATAATCAATATGAGTTTTACTATATCTATTCTTATAAGTAATGAGTCACTCTTATATTTTCTTAAATAAGATATTAGTAATTATGAAATCATAAGTTGCAACAAAATTTAATAAGGTCCTACCACCTTTGTTTGTTGCTCTAAACCCATAGTGTCACAATCTAACCAGATAAAACCTATAGATGGAACATGCCATATCATGTTGACTTGCGACCTATGATGCACAGACACGGACACGACGACACGGATACGACATGACACGGACACGGGATACGTCAATTATTGAAAATATAGGACACGGACACGGGTTGGACACGGTATTATAGTTTTTATATTTAAAAAATAGTGTATAAAAATTAAATAAGTATAATTTAAAAAATAATTTAAAAATAATAAGCCATTTAACTAGATTTTGTGCTTAAAGTGATTAGTATTAGGATGTCGAGAGTCAGGCATCGATATGCGTGTCGGACACGCGTGTCCAATTTATATTTAATATTTTTTAATCGGACAGGTTTTCGGCATGTCCCACAAGTGTCGGAGGAGTGTCGAAGGATACGGTGTCGGACACTACACGCCTCTTTGAGGAGACGTGTCGGTGCATCATAGCTTGCGACATGCCAAACCAAGATTTGAGTTTGGAAAAAAATTTAGATTTTTTTTCTTTCGATTAAACTTAAAACAAAGAATGGACTACAAAGCTGCTAATAATTCACAATATATAAAAAATAAATTATCCACAAAAATTTCTTTTCTTTTCTCCTCAAAATGCATATAGAGCAATTTAAATAACTAGTCATAACTAGTCAGAAAAGAAATACCTATACAGACTCAGACTAATCGAATCCTGAATCTGCTACTCAACTAGCTCTTTCCCTTTCCCAGACCCTGAAACAGAATGTAGATAAATTGTGAGTCAACATAGCTCAACAGGTCACACTTATTTATCTAAATTTTTAAATAAATAATTTATTATGTATTTAATTGAATTTAAGAGAAGTTCATAAGAAATTAAAATGACTAAGCATGATATTACTTGCAAATACCTCACTGAAAATAACTAAATATGCACTTCATATATCAAAACAAAAAATAATAGATTTCCCTTAGATCGTTATATTTCTCATTAGAATAGAATTTAGAGAATTATGACCCTTATGACTCCCGTGATGACATATCAAAAAACAGACCCTTATAACTCCCAATGCCCATCACTAGAATAGAATGTGCATATGGCACTATAATATAATGTGCATATAGCACCATAATATAATGTGCATATATTGATAGAATAAAATATGCATATAGCACTAGAATAGAAATTCTCCCACGCACACCAGATCTCCTCAGAATCACATATTTCAAGTAGATAATCATATAATTTATTGTATTGCAGTGAATGAAATTTAAATAAACTTATTTCAGAGTTTAACAAAATACTTTAATAGTAATTAGTAGAATATACTACTAAGTAGAAATGGATTATTTCAAAATGTAAATAAATTACCAGAGATTATTATAGTCTTATTTTTGAAGCTTGAATCATACTAAAATATTATTTGAGAATTAGAATGATTTTTTAATTTGTCAAAATCCCTATTTTTTTCAATTTACATGATAAAAATTTCTTTAAAAAATACCTAAATATTTAAATGTCGTATCAATAACATAAAAAAGTTACGTTGTGAGAATTTTGCAGATATTAATTTATCCAATTTTTTCGCTAACGTAATTATAAATTAAATTAGAAAATTTTTAAAATCCTTATACTTTTTAAAAATGAGATAAGCAAAACTTTACCTACCTCGAACTGATAACTTTCTGAATTGGATCATCAGCTAAAAATAGATTAAAGTTGCCCAAAAACTTGCTTTCTCTCTCTATAAATTTTCTTTTCTCTCTCTAGCCAATTGCCTCATATTAAAATTAGTTCAAGTGTCAAGATTATTCAAGATTATTCAACGTGTTGCTTCTAGGGATTGCTCTAGTATTAACACAATGTATTAAAGGATTAATGTCATGATTATTCAAGAAGTTTTACGTTGGTTGTCGACTATCTAATGCATCCCTCCAGTTTTCTCATCCAGAACTTAGGACCTGACAATATCAGTGTTAAAGACAAAAAGTAAGTGAAAAAAAGAGGGTCATCAATACAGACCATTACATGACAGACATTATGAATTCAAACAAAATTTACATCGGAACTTAGTTCGTTAAAACTCTCTCGCCGAATAAGAAAAGCGAGTGGAGGCCGGGGCCGAATTTTCGGAGCCCACACCATCAGATAAAAGAAGTTTAAAATTGTGGTTAGGGCACGGGCTTACTCTAGCTGCATGGTGAGAGTATTGTGGTTCCTATACTGGTGAGAGATTTGTGGTCAATACCCATAAACTAATGTTTTTCTTAGATTTATGCTTATGTCCTACCTTAGCAGCCAATAAGGTGAAGCATAGAGAAAAACAAAATTGAGGGACTTTAGAACTCATAAGTTTGAATTGTTTGTTGAATGACCGGTCATGTTGAAATTTTTTGCTTTTAGTGGTTATTTGATAGATACAGGATTTTAAGCTACATCCTTTTGGCCCTTTATTTTTGCATTAATTAGAAGAAATCTTTTTTTCTTATGAATTTATCTACTTATTTGTCAATCTTCATTTCTTATCCTAAGAAAGTAGTTTTCTGGAGCATTGAATGCTGAGGCAATTCTCTTGTACCTATTTTTGTTAGATTTTTTTTGGTTATGTACTATTATACATGTAATTATTTTCTACTCTGATTTACTGAACTGCTTTTACAGGGGTAAGATACTTAGAAAAAGCTGTCTTTAATCTTGATTATGGACAGCTTAAGCTTGTTTTCCATGCATTGAAGGAGAGAAAACAAGTTATTGAGAACGCTCCTCACTTATGCCATGCTTTGCCATGCATGACACCTTGTTTTGATTGGTTTGAGACTCTGTATTATTGGGTTGGATTAAAAATGTATGATCTTGTTGCTGGTAGAAGAATGTTGCATTTGTCCAGATACTATTCTGCCGATGAGTCAATTGAGCTTTTCCCTACACTGGCCAGAAAAGGCCATAATAGAAGTCTCAAAGGGACAGTAGTTTATTACGATGGACAAATGAATGATTCTCGCCTGAATGTTGGACTAGCTTGCACTGCTGCTTTATTGGGTGCTTCGGTATTCAACCATGCAGAAGTTATATCATTAATTAAGGATGAGAACAACGAGCGGATTATTGGTGCCCACATCCGAGATAATCTGTCAAGTAAGATCCAATGAAGCATTTGTTTCTTTAGATATGTTTTTTCTTGTGCTTAACTATTTTTTCTCTAATGTATAATGTTATGTTCTATTTATTGAAATTCGTTGCCTTTTTTTGTATCTTTGCGTTGTTATCCACTTCATTACCCAACAATGGAAGTTTGTGTTTGGTTTTAATAGCCTTCCACATATCATATGTACAGTAACTAAATTGAGTATTTTCCCAATCATAAACATGTATATATCTTTTTCTATGATGTACATATATGAATACAACAAGGACACATGACAAGTCAATTATTAAAAATATATGACACAAACACGAGTGGAATATGATATTATAATTTTTATGTCTTAAAAAAGTGTATAAAATTGAATAAACAAAATATTACGAATAATTGAAAAATAATAAGTCATTTAACTTGGGATTTTACTTAAAATGATTAATTTCAAGATGTCGATAGTCGAGTGTTGATGTTGTGTTATGTATTGACAGGGGAGACGACAGTACACTCTACAGTCAAGCATCTTTGTTGTGTAATGAGTATCGAGCATTGATGTCAAGACAATATTGATCGTCAATCTCGAGATGAAGTTGGTCGTCGATGTTAAGACAACTTTGGATAAAGATGCGACGTTGAGATGACACAGGAGCGTGATTGTGGGTGTAGAAATTGCTAGCATTGAGCATCAATGTCAATACAATGTAAAACTTGGATGTTTAGATGGTTTTTGAAATATTGATGTTGTGATGACATTCGACATTGATATTGAGATGGCATCGAGTGTTTATGAAATCCTAATTGCAACCTACTAGAGAGAAATGAAAATGAGAATGTTCAAAGAATGGGGCATTGAGTGCGGGCAAGGTATTTGGGGCTTTGAAGATGATATAAGAAATTTAGTATTTATTTCTTTTATCAAATAAAAATCTGAGATACAATAAATTATATTTAAAGGTTTTATGTGTGTTAGACACGTGTGCTATTTTAGTTTTAATATTTTTTTAATTGGATAGACGTTCAATGTGTCCAACACATGTCGGAGGTGTGTCGTGTTTGATGCATGTCGGACTCTGCATACCTCTTTAAGGAGAAGTGTTGCTATATCATAGATTTTTTGATGTCTTTGGTGGAACTGTTTTGTTTGTTTATGAAAAAAAATATACATTTCTTTGAATGTGTAAAAGGACCTTGAGTTTTGCTAATATTTGTGCTATTCACTGACAATTATAATATGCTATGGAACTGGTCTTTATCCTCTCTTTTAGGCCTTCAAACCTATGATCTTACTATATATCCATATCCATGGATATTGGCTTCTTAAAGCTGTATTATTTGAGATAAATATGATTGATATAGATATCTTGAAGCAACCTGCTGTTTGAACTTCTTGATGAATTCACACTAACAAATGGAAAACTCGTGTACTGCGGATGAAGATGTTTTTAGTGTTTCCAACTATTGATATTCTGAGAAACTAAATATTGCTATATCAAATGCAAAGATAGTTCGATCTCCATTATGTATACCAAATCCTTGGTAATACTGAGACGAAAGATTTTATGCCTTTGTTACCTCATAGAAGTTGTTCATACCAAATAGTTAGTGAACCTTAGTCACATATGCACCTCTAAAAGTTAATTACCTGGACTGTTAGTGTTGTTAACCTTGCCGGTTAGTCTATTATTTGACTTGAGCAACATGAGTTGTAGTTCCAGTATTGTTGAACAATCTTACGGTGAATGAAGCTGTTTATTGCCTTTTATATTTTCTTCGAATTAATAAAGCTATTTATTTTTTCACACTTCTTCATTTTTTTAAGAACATGCTTTAAACCTTTCCCCTTGCAATTTATGATCACCAGAATCTTTTAAAATATGGTTGGCTAATATGGTCATTCCATATGCCTTGAGTACTAGTATTTTTAGCATAGAAGTATCATTGCTATGAATTCCATTCATAATTACTAGCATCGATATCAGATCACATTGATCCTCATTCTGAGGCAGATTCCTTTACCTAGCCATTTTCTTGATGCACTCATGCAGTTGTAGAATATGTTTACATAATAATTAAACTGGCATGTCATAATGACAACTTATTTCTTGTGTCGATACAATGATACCTACCTGCTTATGGAAAGAAGGTTTACTTCTAAAATCATGTACCATATTACTCTTAAATTTAGCCATGTTATGCTCGTGATGCCATAATTCTCTGGTAACAATGGAATCAAGGTTTTTTCTTAGATAAACTAATTTTTAATGCAGCCTTTGCCTAAGAGATAGCATTGATAATAATTATGCCATAAGATTTATAAAAAATAAGTTGAATATCTTTAGCAACATTCAATAGAAAAGAATGGAGAATGAGAATTCTTAAGGCTAGCACTAAATAGTTGGGGACAAGGCTAATAAGATGATGCTGTCTGGGTTATGTTCCTTGGAAATTACACTATTTTCCCATGTCCTCCCGTCTATGCACAGCCACGCATACTATTCAGTATGACGACCATCAGGATCATGTGCAGTAATATGATGTTGGAAAGTTGGTCCTTACAGGTTTGCCACCCAAGCAATGTTCAGATATCAGGAACAGTTTGCTTACCACATACTATTATCCTTTTTGTCCTGTTTGACGTAATTTTTTTAGGCCTAAGCAACCATGACTTCTCCTTGGCTGTGGGTTAAATGTTTAATAAATCCAGTAAAAATGTTTGGGACCAGTTGAAGGTGATATTTCATCTCCCAATTTTCAACTTTCACTTCACATGCATATAAATCAGACAAAGTGGTTTCAGTCATAAAGGCCGAAAGTTTATCATGCACTTCTCTGAGGCATAATAAATGTTGAGTCTTGAAACATGGTTTGTGATCACAACTGGTCACTGTTTTCAGTGTTATTATTATTATTTTTTAAACTTAATGGAGGGAGAACTGCAAACGGTTGTTTTAGCAGCCACTGCTCAAGTTTAATGTGTTTAATACAATATACAGATGATGGACTGAAGTGCTCTGGTAACGCATGCATTATGCCAATTGGTTTATTTTATGCGTATGATGTTACACTCTTTAAAGTGAGATCCAAGTTTCTGGTAAAATTAACCTGCACAATCAGCATTCTATAACAATTTTTTCCTGTCACAGTTTATCTAATATCAGTGAATAGCTATAACCTTTTTTCTTTTGAAGTATATATTGTGCAAAGTGTTGCATGCAGAACGCTCTATATTAACACTTGTTGATCATTCACCCTGATCATGTTCTTTGCATATCTGGAAATAGCTTATGATAATTTTTTGTGCTTCTTCCATGTTATGCATCTTAATTACTGTCAAAATGTATCAGGAAAAGAGTTTGACACTTATGCAAAAGTAGTTGTAAATGCTGCTGGACCATTTTGTGACTCAATAAGGCGCATGGCTAACAAAGAGGCACCAAACATGATTTCTCCAAGTAGCGGTGTGCACATCGTTCTTCCTGACTATTATTCTCCTGAAGGGATGGGTCTAATTGTTCCCAAGACAAAAGATGGTCGTGTTGTATTCATGCTTCCTTGGTTGGGAAGAACAGTTGCAGGAACCACAGATTCCAGCACTGTCATTACCATGTACCCTGAACCTCATGAAGATGAAATACGATTTATTCTGGATGCCATCAGTGATTACCTGAATGTTCAGGTAGATGATTCTTTTGCATGAAACTATTTAGGCCAATATTTTTTCTTCAATGCTTTCTTTTGGTAAATTATGAAGTATATTTGTCTTTTTCTTATTTTCATCCATCCCTTGAGAATAATCTAAAATTGACATGGATGTCTGCGGCTTGACTCAAACTGTAACCCAATCGAGCTGAAAAAAATAATGTTAAAATTACTCTCATTATCATGGATATTCTGAGAATTCCTCATTATATTGAGTGATATTTTGAAGCAAGTTTAACTATGTTTGTGCTTTCCTTCACATATGTGTTTGCATCAATATGCATGAGCATACTTATGCATGTTTGTATTGTTTATAGCATTGTCCTTACCATGTACCAAATTAATGTGATTTTGAACACATTTGAAATACCATGTTCTATAAGATTCCAAATATGTGGTTTCGATGAATTTCGTTTTGCGAGCAAACATCGTTCAGATGGTCTCACGCAATGGCACGCTCGTAGTTCATCATTTTCGATTGTCGATTTAGCCTGTTTGTGATTAGATATGGTTTGGGCAACTTTGTGTGGTGTCGCGTCTGCCAACCATCGTGCTTTTGTCGTTGTTCAATCAAATCGTGCGCGAGCGGCTCCTCTTTGATAAATTGGATGTCCTGAATACATCAGTGCGATTTGTTTTGCAATCATATGAAGTTTGGGTGTTTGTGATCATGATTAAGATGCATTGATGTTTGTTATGTGCAACGTCATATTTTTCGACCGTCATTTCCCTTCGCACTTGCGCACATCAACTATGATTTTGATACGGAGGTCAACATAGAGCCATTAAGTTAACTGTTTGAATATTGATTTGTGCATATATAGCCTATCAACCATATATTTAAACATGAATTGCTTAAAACTTATTGAAAGGACAACTAGCAGAAAGACAAACACGTAACCTTGTTTCAAACTAGCATGGGAATCAATAGGACCTTAGGTTTTGATTTTGTTCATGATCTAACCATTATGGTAAGGCTTAGGCTGATGCCAACCAACCATCAAATAAAGTTGCCTAGCTCAACTAATGGTGACTTTCAAACTTGGGCCTTGTTTAAAGACTTAATCTATACTAGTGGTCGAACATAAGGCTTTACAGAGATGGGTATGACCCACCCATCCAATTGAATCTACCATCAACATTCATTTTAGAACTTTAAACATCATAATAGAATGAATGATCTAGTCAATCATATGAAGGACACAAACATATCAAACAATACAATTTCTAAATCACTTAGATCCAATAATTAATATAAGTCAATTTTGCGATAGCATTTCAATACAATTTATTCGTTTAACTATTGAGCTTTTAAGAAACATCAAAGTTATATTAATAACAATAAACTTATATCATATAAATTATGTTGTTTTGCCCCTTATCTTATAATCTAAACTAAGTATCAAAACATAGGGTAGTTGATTGACAACCTTATTTAAGAAACATTAAAGTTATATTAATAACAATAAACTTATATCATATGTATTACCCTATTTTGCCCCTTATCTTATAATCCAAACTAAGCATCAAAACATAGGGTAGTTGATTTAAAACCTTATACTCATTCAGGCTCAATCTTCTCTTTCACTCTACCTGAAACAATAGCTATAATAATATCTATTGAGTCATAATGCTCAGCAAGATAATTAGTTTAATACCGCATGATATGCTAATTATGAAGTTGGTGTTAGAATTAAAAGTAGTCATATACTAGTCTAGTGTATTACATAATAATTATTATAAAGAGAAATCTCTTGAAAAATCGCATGGCATAATTGTAACTAAGATATTCATATTATAGGAAATCCTTAAAAGAAATATTAAGCAACCAATCCTCAAATGTACTATGCTATCAAATTGTACAAGTATCATCATAATTAACTAATCAAAACAATATATGAGCTTATTTCATTTATTTCTTAACATTGAATATTCTATTTTAGTCTTAGAATATGTCATATACGAATGTCTAGATTTATTGGCCATCATAAGATAACGGACTGTGACTGATCCACACCATGTATCACGGGGTAGAAACCCAACCAAAAGGCTTCATCATAAAGTTCAATAGAGCCTATTGAAATTCAGCATTATCACTTTTGAACTACTTGAGGATCTTTTTCTTGTATATGGGCTTCACTTTGTCACCCAACTTATATAAGTGTCATTGTCATATATTCCAAATAACGTGGCATTTATTAAGCTCATTGCATTTTTTTTTTAACTTTTTAATACATATATTATCAATCTTTATAACCATGCCAGTCAAAAATGTGCATCAATATGTATCTTGTAAGGATACAAGGCCTTACGTTTAAAATACAACAATTTAGCTACGTGCTAGCATACTCATGATACTTCAACATGTATATGATTCACAGATCATATGTATGATCTTTCATAATAAAAAATGCAAGGGAAATCTAAACTTACAAATGCATATACACATATAATTATCCATGAAATAGTTCTAAATGATTTTGCAAAGTATTTCTTTAATTGTATAAATATAATTACTTCAAATATTTTTTTTCTGTCTTACAATAAAAGTATTGCACTGTTATAAATAACATATTCATTATCCTTGGATCTTTGGTAAATCTAACTTAAACAATTTACAATTAAATCTAATAAGCTCATATTCTAAGTTACACTATGGTTTTAGAGTCTAGAATCTTCACTTGAACTCCTCCTTATGACTAGTGAAAAATATCTCGATCCTGATGAGTACAAAATAATTAGTTTATAGGAAGACACCTAGCAAATTATTAGATGACACCACATCAGATTTGATTATAGTCAAACATGAGTCACATGGGCTCATGAGGTCAACATCTACTTGCTAGTTTTGTCTCTACTCATTGCCTCCCTCATCTTGAGCCATTTAATAGTCCAACTTCCTTACCCTTTTTTTCTCTCTACCTTACTATTTCTCCTCTTATGCTTGATTCTTTCATTTCTTTGTGCACCTCATTCATTATCACAATGTCCTTGTGCGTTATTTATATTAAATGATTTTTTGTTTCCATTTTCACTTATATGAATGACTTAAGTGAAAATTTGTTTCTACTAAAATGTTAGACTGATTTTTTTTTCTTAATGCATTATATCATAATTAGGAGTTCTAAAAGTAGCCTTCCAAACATTACCTTTGTGCTAATTCCTATTGCCTCTCTTCTGGACGATGGATGCCTTTGTCGTTCCTGGTAGCATTCAACTATTGTTTTGGGAGAAGCCATTAAATCTCTTTATACCTTGTTGATCAAAAGAATCATAGGACTTGCAAATAAATTGTTTACTTCTTGATGATCTGAAGAATTATAGAAATAAATTATTAACTTTAGAGAATTTATAGGTAAACCAATGTGGGTTGTGCCTCTATGCATGTGGGTTTACATTATATAATTTTATGCATCAAGTCCTATAGCTTGGTGGTTGTCTATTGTTTATGTGAGTGTGGGCGTGGCCTATATAATTGGCTGGTGGTCAACACAAAATCACCAAATGAAGTTCATGCATCAAGCATACGACTTAGTGCTACAATGAATGATCTAGATAGTAAGATGAATGTTTTATGAGCCAATTTTTGATGCTCTAGTCAATGGTTTACAAAGGACAATGATCTCTGTGATATCGTACACCAGAAATGTTCACCCATTAGGCATGCCTCCGTATTGTATTTCTCTATTTGGGTGAGTATTAAATCAAAGGTAATTTTATGAGCATGAATAATACTTAAAGCAATTTCAATTGTTTGAATTTGAAAGTGGTGAAAGGAATTTTTTTAGAAAATGTGTTGCTCTTCCATTATAGTTTAATATCACTCATTGATGTTATATTTGAATATTTTCCCATTAAAACTAAGGAGTGTAGATTGGATTTTTTGTAGATAAAATAGTAGTACACTACGTATATAGTCAATTCATATTTTTTGTTCACATGGTCTTGCTAAATCAATACCAATATTACCACCAACTACTTGATTGAGTGATATTGCTTTTGATCTTTAATGTGACGTCTGAGGTTTGAATCCTCGCAAAAGTTTTTACCACTGAAATGTTATTCAATTTTTTTTTAATATTCCCACATAAGTAATTTTTGTCTGGGGAACTTAGCTGACATGATATTGAATCGTATGAGTTATATTTGTGCGCTTTATATAAATTAATTAATTAATTAAAAAAAAAAAAAAACTGAACTGTACTTCTTTAGCAGGTTAAGCTTATGACCCATCTCTTTGTGTGATATTAGGTTAGGCGTACTGATGTCCTTTCAGCTTGGAGTGGTATCCGACCCTTAGCCATGGACCCATCAGCAAAGAACACTGAGAGTTTATCTAGAGATCATGTCGTCCATGAGGATCATCCTGGTTTAATTACTATCACAGGAGGAAAATGGACAACTTATAGAAGGTATGATTTAGTCATCAGCCATTTCTAATGTATAACGCTTGCATAGAGGAAGTTACTTTGTGAAATTTGCTAACACTGCATTGATTGGCGAATCTAGTTCCATCTCATTTTCCTCCATGCTTTTTATATAAACTGCAGTACTTATTTTTGTCGTCGCATCATGCTTGTTTACATGATTTGTCACAATGTCATGTTAAAGTGAAAGGTAATTAAGTGTATATTTGAAAATGTAAGTTATATTTTACATTGCTGTTTTGTGTTAATCTCAAGATGCTTAATATCTATCGCACTATCATGGCTTAAGGCTTGTCCTTCCTAAATGTTCTTTTGATGACCTTTGAGCAGGTTATATGTGAGGCGTTGGCTATATAGGGTAGTTGGCAAAACTATCAGTCCTCATGGGCATTAACTGGCTTAAGGGCAGAGACAAAGGTTAGGTAGTTAGGAAGCACAGATACAGATTTAATCATGATGTAGACAAAACTATGCTAGAGATGGATGAGTGATGTCCTGGGTTTTCCTCTAAAGTAGTTTGGACAGTTATGCTTAACAACCGCATAGCAGGCTTATCCTGGGGATTGCTTTGGAGTTGGCCAATTTTAGTTAAATATTCTTTGGAGTATCTTTTGAATTTCTTCTTGGAAAAATTTGATTTGTGCTTTGTAGTACAGGATATGGTAAATATGAGACTAGAAACTCCTAAGAAAGCATTTATGCTTAGTTAAACAACTCGCAAAAGCTATTTCAACCTAACTTGACATGATAATTGCCAAATAGTGGGAATCACATGCACATGACTAATCTCCACGGATGTGGTTGCTGTTTATTTCGAGACTCGCTTATTACATTTTTTTAATGGAATTCAAATTAGAGACACTTCATAGCTGCTGGTCACATTTAGAGGTGTGCATTGTTTGGATAGAATCAAAGAGCCGAACTAAATTAATCTTCTTTGATTGATTTGATTTGGTTGCTAAAATATTCGCTTAGCTATTGATTATAATTTTGACTTTCTTTAATTTTTTGTTATTAGATCGAATTTTGCTCTTACAAAATCGATTGAACAAACAATCAAATTATATTAATTTTTCTAAATATGGAATCGATAAATTTATATAGATAAATGACATAAAGATCAACCTTAATATTATTTATTTCATATGCTTATAAATTTTAACAAAGACTATTTGATATTAAACTTAATATATGGTATTTATGTTAAGATAATTTGATTCAATATTAAGTTGATTACAATTTGTTTCATTCAAAATTTAAACGAACTAACCAAGCTAAAGTTTACTTGGGTTAATTTGGACAGTCGAAACTAATTGATTTATAGCTAATTTGTCAACCAACTAATCAAATGCATACCCCTAGCTTTAATATCTGGAAAATCTCTTTTTCACTTATCCAAAGGCTCTATATTTTTTTCCAAGCTTCCCAAGTTCCTTTTATATGCTTGATAAGATCATATAGGAAATGTAATATTGGCTTATATATTCAAAAGTATTGTCATGTATTGGGTATTTGTGCCCCTTGCTTCTGCCTCATCTAGCCCTTGTAGGTAGTTTAGAAGAGGCATGATTCAAGTAGAAGTTACAGGATCTGTGGTACATCCTTATGTTTGGTTATATCATTGTTAGATTAAGTAAAAATGGAAGAATATGGAGACGATAGAGTATCAGTAGCTCTTTGTAGAATCCATAGCTTTCCAAGGGCATTCATGGGAAAACGGGATACTTTCGTTGCAAAACTAGGCAATTTTCCGGTTTCACTGGACTCATCATTGTGGAGGATTGGATAGCAGCATCTTTGATATATCTGCAAGTGTTGTGATGTACAGAGTAATTTCAGTTTGCAATCCTTGCTTTAGCCTCCTCTTCCCTTTTTTTTAGATTGTGATGAAAAGTGGGAATTGCCTTCCCGTTCACGATCAATTGATGGTCGATTAGCATAAAATCTCAAAATATGTATGTAAGATGTGCTCAGACATAGCTCTTTTATTGCTTGCAGAGGTGTTTGTTTTCTACCCTTTAACGTTGACTGATGCTGTTGATATGATAGGTTCATACATTTTATGATATTGTGGCTGCTATTTGTCAGTTGCTTAGGTGATGTCATTGTTTCTAGGCCTGTCAATGGGCAGGTTATGATTTGATGCAATTAGAGTGCTAATCCGATTTACATGTCTTCAAAAATATTATTGTTAAGCTTATGAGTAACAAATTTAAAACCACGAAACTGTTTTTGATTGATAAGATTAACTTTATATAAGCTATTTATTTTCTCTTTGGTTCTAGCAATTATACGATGATGATTCATAGGAATATTTCTATGCTTAGCATCATTTCTATCAATCCAAAGAAACCAAATGAGAGTCATTTTGTGCTCTTATTTGTGGATCTTTCTACTATGAAATTTATTTGTATTTGTCACGAACTGACCCGGTGAGCTCATATAGACGAGGCGGAAACGGATGTCGGACATAAAATTTAAAACATATCTTCAATAATACTATAACATAAAACATCTAAAATTTAAATCAATTCAATATATGATCAAGCGCCACTAAAACTTTCAATTATTTCAAAACTTTTCTTATATAAATCAAAAGATTTACAAATATCGATTTAAAAACATCAACATGTAAACATCCACCACAAAAAAATTCACATCAAACTAAAAAAAACACAAGGAACCTGACCTCCGGTACTTCTCTACGGCTGTATGTAAACCTCGGTCGTTAAGCCATCACCTAACATCAGAATCTCTTAAAAATTATCCCAAAACTAGGGAATGAGCTAATTACGCTCAGCAATTAACAATTACTCCTACCAAACTCAAATACAATGAAAAGAAACCAATATGTATGTTGAATGTGAACTACACAACTTGGGCTTAAAGAAGTGAGCAGCGTATTTGCATGCAAGAGTAGTAATGTATTTATCTGTATAGTTTCCTATATTGCTATCTATATGTCCTATGCTCTTATATGTCAATGTCATATGTTATGTATATGTCAATGTCACATGCTAAGTATCATATCCTTACCACATTTATTTCATTTCATACCCTTATATGATGTCTTTTGTATCATATATTCATATACATTTATCATATGCATATGTTATACATCCATACCGGAGTATCCATATTGTACTGATTAGGTATAATTTCATATTGATCATACATTATCATTTTGCTCTGAAGAGTCCTCTTGCCCCGAAGAGCCATATTGTTTCAAAGAACTCTATTGTGCCAAGGCACCATATTGGTATTCTGCCTCAACATGCACATTCACACATGCGATAATAATAAGTTAAGTAACTAATATACACATAATTCATAATGCTTTTAATCGTCAAAAATTTATGCAATTTATCAACAATTTAGGCAAGGTTACATGCAGGTTCATATAATGTAGATTGTGAAACTTTTTTGAGTATTCTAACCAATGCCTAAAGCCCACATGTAACATTTAATTCTAAAAGAGCATGAGCATAAATGAACATTAAGTAAAGAACTAATATTTAACACTTTAGAGAATAAAGAAACATTGAACTTGGAAGGATTAATTGTACTTACTTAACGGATGTGTGCAATTTACCGTTCTCCTAAAAATGCTCTTCTTCTCCCACTTCGAAATCTTATAAACAATGTGACTTTTATTATTAAATATTAATCTTAACATAAATTCTTTTTTTTTCATTCGTTTTCATTAAGGTCATTAACGTACATAATGTTCATTAACATAAATTATGAGAGAATTGATAATTAATCAAGGCATAATTGTTAATCACTTTATTAATAATCCACAACCTAATGTATTTTCATGATATCATTTCCTCAATTAAAATTAATTTAAATTTGATTTTCGAATACCTAAAACCTAAATTTTTGGAAATAATATTTTCATAAATTTCATTACCTTTGCATGTTACAACCTCTCCTATACCTAATCCATAATTAGGATATAATTATTTTCGAATTTCTTTAAATGAAAATTTATGAAAATGACAATTTCACCAAACCCTAAATTTTTTTTTTCCATAAAATCATTCCTAGAGTAATTTATAACCTCATTTATGAAAACATTTTCAAAGAAATCAAATGTTGGAAAAGCCCTAATTTTTTAAACTTAAAATCTTAGGGAAAATGTCCAATTTCATGCATAAAATCAATTTGAGATCTTCCCTAATACTTTCTCTAAAGAAAATTTAAGTTTTCTTAAAATCATAATTTGGAAACCTAAAAATTTTCTTGTGGAAAAATTACATTTTCATGGTTAGAATTATATTTCAATCCTTCCCTATCATTTTCTTTGAAATATTTCAAGTTTTGAATAAAACCCTAAATTTTAATCATGAAAAATCTTGGAGAAAAAAAAAAGTTTTCTAGGTTTAGATCTTACCCTTTCTCTTCTTTAAGCTTTCCCTTTGATTCCCCCCTAAAACCGCCATAAAAAAACTGAGGAGAAGTATACTAAGGTGTGATGAGAAGTATACTCCAGGGCATAGGTGTAAGGATCGAACTCTTCAGGTTCTCACCGTCTATGATAACAAGAAAACTAAGGAAGTTAAGGGAGAGGTAGAGGGAGAGATGGAGGACAAGTTGCACTTGGATGTGGCAGAGGTATCTCTGAAATCAGTGGTAGGATTCACACCGAATCATACCATGAAAGTGAAAGAAAAAATAGTATATATGGAGGTGGTGGTGTTGATTGACTGTGGGGCTACCCACAATTTCATTTCCACATAGGTCATCGACCAACTGGGAGTGAAATTAGTGGACACAGGCTGTTATAGGGTGATGATGGGTATGGGGAAGGTGGAGAAAGGCCAGGGGATCCGCAGAGGAGTGGTGTTGACCATTTAGGGAATTTAGGTGAGGGAGGATTTTCTCCCGCTAGAGTTAGGAAGTAGTGATGTCATTCTTGGGATGAAGTGGTTGCAGACCTTAGGGAACACCAAGGTCAATTGGGGAGCACTCACGATGGAGTTGATGATGGATGGGAGAAAGATAGTAATAAGGGGAGATGCAGGGCTATCCAAAGCCTTGGTATCTCTCAGAACCATGGTGAGAAGTGTACAAGAGGTGGGGGAGGGCTTTCTGGTGGAGCTGCACAGGATTGGGGGGTTAGGTTAGAGGGAGGGGACATACTTCTCTTAGTACAGTCGTTGATTCAGTAATTCCATGAGGTTTTTCAGCCACAAGAATTTTTACCATTGAGGGAGCAGGAGCATGCTATCACCTTGAGAGGTGTGTCTCCCAACAGCGTCAAACCTTATTGTTATCTTCAATTTCAGAAGGATGAGATTGAGAAGCTGATCAGAGAAATGCTGAAGACAGGAATTATCAGGTCCAATGTTAGTCCTTTTTCTAGACCAGCATTACTGGTTAAGAAAAAAGATGGCAGCTGGAATATTTGTATGGACTACAAGGCACTTAATAAGGAGACTATGCCAGACAAGTTTCCTATATCAGTGATAGATGAGCTATTAGATGAGTTGAGTGGGGCAGCAATTTTCACCAAAATAGATATGAAGTCAGGATATCACCAGATCAGAATGAAGAAGGAAGATATGCCCAAGACTGCTTTTAGAACTCATGAGGGACATTATGAGTTCCTAGTAATGCCTTTTGGCCTTATTTATGCTCCAACCACATTTGAGTCGCTCATGAACAAGGTCTTCAGATCCTATCTCAGGTGATTTGTCTTGGTTTTCTTTGACGATATCCTAGTTTATAGCATGATGGAGGAGGAGCACTGGGAACACTTAAGGAGGGTGTTAGAGGTGTTGCATGAGCACCAATTGAGGGTCAACCTGAAGAAATGTTATTTTGCGCAGCCAGTGTGGAGTATTTGGCCATATTATATCTAAATAGAGGGTGGCAGCAAATCAATCAAAAATTAAAGCTATGTTGAGATGGCCAATCCCTAAGAATATGAAGGAGTTGAGAGGATTCCTATGACTAACATGATACTACATGAGGTTCGTGAAGGGGTACAGCACCATAGCTTGACCAGTAGCAGAGCAGTTGAAGAAGGATTGTTTCATATGGGGGGAGACAGTCACATCATCCTTTGAGAGCTTAAAGAAGATTATTACTACTGTACCAATCTTAGCACTATTGGACTTCACCCAGGTCTTCATGGTGGAGACAGATGCTTCAAGATATGGATTAGGGGTAGTGCTCATGTAGAATCATCGACCTATTTCCTATTTCATTCAGGTGTTGATAGCTACAGCCAGGCTAAAATATGTTTATAAGCGGGAGTTGATAGTCATTGTATTAGCCATCTAGAATTGGCGGCCCTACTTATTAGGTAGGCATTTCATTGTCAGAACGGACCAACGGAGCCTGAAGTATTTATTGGAGCAGCGGATGGTGACAGAGGAGCATCACATGTGGTTGTCCAAATTGTTGGGCTATGATTTTGAAATCCAATACAAGCCAAAAGTGGAGAACAAGATGGCAGGTGCTTTGTCCAGATGTATGGGGGGGTTGTAGGCGACAACAGTGTTGTTCCCGTTGATGTTAGATTGGGAGGCCATCAAGGAGGAGAGTGCCCGGGATGAGGATTTGAGAAAGATTATGGCTGATTTACTGAAGGGAGTAGCCACTCAGGATATTCTTTGGAGGGGTAGAGACTTTTGTATCGAGGAAGGTTTTTTATGCCTAGGACATCAGTCCACATTCCACATTTGCTCTAGGAGTTCCATGGGAGCATTGTTGGGGGTCACTCAGGGGTGTAGAAGACATACATGAGACTAGCTTCAGAGCTGTACTAGTAGGGGATGCATAAGGATGTGGAAGTGATGGTAGCCAAATCTAAGATCTGTCAGAGGAATAAGTACATGGTCATATCTCCAGGAGGATTACTACAGCCGCTAGCATTACCAGGACAGGTGTGGGAGGAGGTATTCATGGATTTCATAGCTGGGCTACCTCGATCAGAAGGGTTCACAATGATCCTGGTGGTGGTGGACCGATTGAGTAAGTATGCTCATTTCATTCCCCTATGAATTCCATGCACCGTAGTGACAGTGGCATCAGCTTTCATCGAGAGGTAGTCAGACTGCATGGAGTCCAGAGGTTATAGTATCCAACAAAAATAAGGTGTTCCTCAATCATTTCTGGAGGGAGCTGTTCAGACTATAGGGGATAATATTGAAGAGGAGAACTGCCTACCACCCACAGACGGAAGGCCAAACAAAAGTGGTCAACAGGATCTTAGAAACTTACCTAAGATGCTTTGTATTGGAGACACTTAAGTTATAGGCCAAGTGGCTAGCATGGGTTGAGTATTAGTACATCTCCTCTTATCATTATGCTTCTCAAATGACTCCATTCAATGTGTTGTATAGAAGGGACTCTCTTTATTTGGTGCATTTTGGGCATATGAGCACATCATTGTCATCAGTAGAGGAGTATCTAGAGGAGCAAGACTGGGTGCTGGAAGAACTGAAGAGGCATTTACTGAGGGCCTAGCAAATTATGAAGAAATAGGCTAATGGACATCGGAAGGACATCCAATTTGAGATAGGGGAAAGGGTGTTCTTAAAGCTCCGACCTTACAGGCTGAAAACCATCGCCAACAGGAGAAACGAGAAGCTTAAACCAAGATATTTTGGGTCATTTGAAGTACTGGATAAGATTGGAAAAGTAGAATATAAGGTGAAATTGCCATCCACAGTAACCATACATCATGTTTTTCTTGTCTCAAAACCTAGGAGGGCGATTAGAGAGCATGCAGCTAGTTCTGAGCTACTAGTGACATTAACAGAGGACTTGGAGGTGATGTTGGAATCCTTTGAGTTACAAGGGGTGCGCTAGGGAGAGGGAGGGAGTGTTGATCCCGTGGAAGGATCTTCTAGTTTATGTGACATCATTAGAGCCTTATGAGAGGGTGAAGCATCAGTTTCCCTCCTTTCACCTTGAAAGCAAGGTGGTTCTTTGGGAGAGTGTGGTATTGTTAGGCCGGCTTAAGAACTGGCCTAGAAGGCCTTTACAAGAGGCGGACAAAAGCCACCCCCTTTGATTTTTCCGCCCAAGCTAGTGGGCACCACAGGAGCCAATTAGGGAAAGAGAGGGGGGCGGCTAGGCATGAGAGGGAAAATTTGAATTAAGAATTTAAATTATGGAATTAATGTATTAAATAACATGGGTTGTTTAGGGTGAGGGTTATGCTTTGTTTGGTTGCGAATTTCAGAGTCTTGTTCCTTGGTGCCTTGGGCTCTAGCTTTGTCTAGAGATTGGGAGAGAATGATCCTCCTGTCGAATTGAGGATCAATTGTATCTTGCTTTCGTCACTCATTTAGATCTATCCTTGATATAAAATTACTGTTTTATTGAGATTTCCCTCAGATTTTGTGTTGTTTCCTGCTGCTTATGCCTCTATTTGTTAGGAAATACTTGAGATCTACAAGTATTTCCTATCAAGATCCTTTTGGTTTAGCCAGATCTAGGTACTTCACATGGTTCGGTGAGATGAAGGATTTTCTCATGGGCCTACAATCTTGCGGAAAGCTAAACCTTACTTTTTGGATTGATTGTGTTTAGGGATGCTACTTTCCAGGGCGAAGATATGGAATATTTAGTGCATGAAAAGCTTACTAATACAGGAGTTAGGGTGGGGCATTTATAGAGAGTGAAGACCCTTGTAATAAATCTCTTTTCACGTTGGGCTTATCCACAAAGCAAGTTTAATGGCTTTCAATTGCACACATATTTATTCTTGTTCTAGATGATAGTAACATCTGACAATGTCCCCATAAATTCTTCTCAGCTTAATCCAAAATATGTTGACTAGTGCTATTTCAAATTGTTTGTACTCCCCTACATATATCGCAATAAGACTATTTATCTTGATCAACTGCAAGTAAAAAAAATAGGTTGATTTTGATTCATTCTAATAAAAAACATGCCGATCTATGTGATAATTTCTCAAATCTATGCTCTGAGATAGGTGTTTTTCGAAGATTCTCTTGCTTAGCAAGCTTATCTTTTTCTTTCATCAATAAATTCATTATCGTTATTTTTTTCCCCAATTTTATTTTGTGCGTTTCAATGTTATTGTGAGGGCAGCTCAATTATCAGTTTTGTTTTATTGTTTGAACAAAAAATTTTATGCTATTTAATGTCTTGGATGACGACCATATATTTGACCCAAAAAATCTTATTTTGGCCAAGAATTAAACTCATGGATGATATCCAGAAGGCCCCTCAAGTAATCCTGTATTTGATTTGAGATCCAAGTGTTGCTGTAGTTGTTTCTATAAAAAAAGATCTATCCATTTGATGGTTTCAAGTTTTGTATTAGATAGTAGTCATTCTATATCTCTCTATCTATTGGAACTTTTGGTCCTTCTCAGGGGTTGATGTTTGATTGTGCAGCATGGCTGAAGATGCAGTTAATGCAGCAGTTAGATCTGGCAAGCTGAGTCCCAGCAATGGCTGTGTGACTGAAAATCTCTGTATTGTTGGAGGAGATGGATGGGAGCCAGCATCGTTCACCACACTTGCTCAATACTATACACGCATGAAAAAAACACATGGCGGTAAAGTTATTCCTGGCATTATGGACAGTGCAATCTCTAAACATTTGTCACATGCATACGGCACTTCAGCGGAAAGAGTGGCTCTGATTGCTCAGGTTTGGCTTTTTGACTTTGCCACTCCAATTGCAATATCTGACTTATACTGAAATTTTGAATCATCAACAGTAGGAAAGTGGCCCTGTTACCTTACCAGTTTAGTTGAATTTGTTCATAGTTTAAGGAGAATAAGAGAAAAATATTAAAATGGTTCCAAAATTATTTATGGTGGACCGTTTTAGTCTCAGACTATCTAATGTGTTCATTTTAGTCTTTTCATTTCTCAAATCTAATCCAAAATAATCATTTGACTTCTCAAATCTAATCCAAAATAATTCAATAGAAGGGCAATTTTAAATCATATTTGATGAGTGAAGGAACTATGTTTGATACATTATAATTTACAGTGACCCTAGATAAATAGTCTAAGAATCATTTTAACCTTTTTCTTATTATTGAAACTAGAGTTGAAGAATTTCATGCATCCATTGAAGGCCACAAAATATTTTGATTTTGATACAGCTCAATTCATTTCAATATAGTTTTTTGTTGCATGATCTAAATTTATTTTTTCAAGAAGTTGAACTATTAAACCGAGCAAGTGTCATGAGTAAGAAATAAAAGTGACTTTCTTGCGCTTTAGGCTTCCATGCTCATTATTAGCTTCATCCCAATTATTTGTGTGCCAACCATATGAATTTTCTTCTCCATTTAATTCTAGTCAGTGCAACATATGGTATATAACTCAACTTAGTCAATCTTATTTCCCAATATCTAGTAAAGTTTCCTTTATTTTCTTCGATTCCTTACAATGTCTTTTTTATTGATCCTCCCCAACCAACATATTTGTCTGACGGCTTGCATATTAGAAAGTGATTATCTCATTTTTATTCATTGTGTAAAAATGAAGTCATCATTTTTAGGGAATTTAAATTTGTTTAAATTTTATAATTAATATTTATTTTTAACCACATAAAATCAACTGATGGAATATAGTAAATTCATTGTGTTTTGACAGCCAACATAAAACTTATCGTATAATTATAATATATTGCACTGTGTTTCTAAACATATTTTCAAATATCAGGCAACTAAACAAGCCCCAAGTCTATTTTCTATAAAATCGTCCTTAGCATGTGCTACTCCCAGTTTCTAATAAACTCATTTAATACACTATCCTTTCTAGCTTTACCACACTTTTTATCATATAGAATCTTCCAAAAAATAAATAAGAAATATGAGCATTGTTTGAATTCTGAAATGATTTATAGCCTATATGATTTTATTGGTGAATGAGAACACAATAAAAAACATAAGAGGGCAAACGTAGAGGGAAAACAAAAAATGACATTGCCAAGGTTAAAGAGGGAAAACATAGAGGTTTCTTGGCAAATAACCTCATCCTTTTACATGTCTAAAGATTGAGCCATTATTCTACTCGACATGTTTGAAGAAAGCTGCTTGCTTATTCCACTGTCAGTCTAATTTTCTTCTTTCCTAGAATGAAAATCTAGGCAAGAGGCTTGCCCATGGGTACCCATTCCTGGAGGCTGAGGTAGCATACTGTGCTCGGCATGAGTACTGCGAATCTGCTGTCGATTTCATCGCCAGGCGATCTCGGCTTGCTTTTCTCGATACTGCTGCTGCAAGGAGAGCAATACCCCGTGTGATTGAGATTTTAGCTTCTGAGCACAAGTGGGACAAGGCTAGGAAGAAGCATGAGCTCCAAATGGCCAAAGACTTTCTGGAAACCTTCAAGTCATCCAAAAATGCCCAATTTCATGATGGAAAACATACAAGTAAGAACATCAATTTCCAAATACCCGACCCCTTGCATGTAAACTTGATACTAAATTCTGCTATTAATGGTCTTTCAGGTAAATAACCAATTTCAACTTCAACCTCTCTTCAAGACTCCATTGGCAAGCTTTGAGTATATCTACTATAGCAATAAAAGGCCTGTATTTCATTTTAAAGAATGATTTTACTTCATTATTCGATTCAGAGATTCCTGATTTTCAACTTTCTTTGATTGCTGTTCCTTTTTTACAAACACACAGGGCGAGCAACCTGCAGGTTTCTCTACGCCATGACAATTTCAGGTAAACTAACTTGACAATAACATGAAAGCCTAGCCCCGTTTTCTTATTCTTTAAGGCTTGCGCTTTACAGTTATTTTTAAACACTTCAATTGTAATTGTTGTCTTTATCATATCCTGTTACATAACCAGATTATCATTTCCCAAAACTTATTATTTTTTTTCATTTTTTTATCTGTTCTGAGGATTTTGTACTTCTTAGGCTTATTCTTCTGATCCTTGTATTGTTATTAACTCATTTCATTTAACCTCTGTTGCCTGGCATTCCTTATTTTTTGTGCTCTGTTGGCCACTTTAACCCATTTTTTTATGACAATATTTAAAAGAGAGAGAATTAAAGGTTTATTTGGAATAATTTTCATACTGCTTTATAAAATAACTTTTTAATACAAAATTTTGTTCCAAAAAATTATTTTAGAAAACAGTAAAAAAACTGTAACAAACGAAGCTGTCTATCTTATATTTTATATGGGCTATATAAGGCACACAATTAATTATAAATACTTAAATTATGTGAATACGAAAGAAATTTATCATAGCTAATAATGGTTGAGATCTCTGGATTAGAAACCAACTTGTAGTACATCACTTAGAATTAAGGCCTATTAATAGAAGGTCAATTCTATAATAGTTGATTTACTGTATTCCTGATCAGCTCGGTATAGCTTGCTTGGCTTATTTAATTTTGAGAAATTATGCTGTGCGGATACCGTACAGAAAGAACTGTCCAAATTTACTGCACTTTTACTATCCTTTTGTTGTGCTTTTGCAAAATGACAGTAAAATGACAACAAATATCCAATTATGAATTGAATGTTAATATTATTAAGAGAGGAGATAAATTGAATGTTTACTAGTCAAAATATCAATTCAAACATCAGCTCTTTTTGAACATTGAGCATAGATTTTATTTCGGAATAGTTTTCTTATTATTTTACGAAGTTTTTGTAGACAAAGTAAATTTTTAAAAGTGTTGTATAAAATAAATTTTGTGCAAATTTTTCAAATAAATATTGTGATTGCATTCTGAAAAGTAATAAGAGAGTGATCTCAAATTTTTAATTCAATATTTTTTTTTGTAATTTGTGATTATAATTTAAAAAGCAAAACAGTAAAAGCAAAATATATTCTTAATTAAAAATCTTTAAGGGTAAAAAAAAATGTTGGAGCACAAATTATAGTTTTGATGGGAAATTTTTCATGCAGCAGCAAGTGCAAAGTATCCTTTCTTGCAACCATATCGCATTTTTTGCAAATAAAAGTGGCAAATTATTACGTCCGGTCACCTGACCTAGAAAATAAGTCCGAACATCCCTTAAAATGTTGCCACGTTGACTGCATTTTGACTGTGCGCTTTGGGTGCGCTTTGACTGCGCTTTACCTGCGCTTTTGACGCGCTTGACTTGAAATTCTATGGACACGTGTACATTTCACGCATCAAATTTTTAGAGGATATCTGAACCTATTTCTAGGTCCGGTGACCGGACGTAATAATTTGCCAACAAAAACAGGTCGTAAAATCTAACCAATAACGAAGGGATTAATTGTATTTAGCCGACTAATCTATTAACCACTGCTCTCATCTACTCTGACTATGATCATTATGCACACTCCACTTGCACGAGTATTGTACCACAGAAATATGATTCCATAGAGGATTTTTTTATTACTTTTTAATATAGAGTTTTAGTATAAAAATTAAAAAAAAAAATTACTTAAATTTTTTAAAATTTTGTGCTAAAATTATGTTTTAAAAAGTCATAAAAAAGTCGTCCCAAACGAAACTGAGAGTTTTTTATTGTTTCTTAAAATAAATTTTATTAGAAATTTTTGAAATCGAAAGTGATTTTGAAAAAGCATTAAAAAATGTCTCAAATAAAATCTAAATGATATACAGCTTGATAATTAAACGGATATTTATATGAAATGTAAGAGAATAGGAATTATTTTTTGGTATAACTCATAAAATTAATCCGATCAGCACAAGCTTTCGACTGGAAAAAATCATCAATAATGAATTTAAAAATTTTATATAGGAATGGGCTTTCGACTGGTCAACCCGAATCCGACCCGGTTTTTCAAACGGGTCGAAAACTCGAACCCGAACCCGACCCGGTTCGGGTTCGGGTTGACCCGAACCCGAAATTTTTGAGTCGGGTCCGGGTCGGATTTTCGTGTCGTGTCAAATATTGACAGCACTAGGCTTATGTTTGCACACTTTGCTAGAAAAAATTTCTTAATCAAATTTCTCAAAGCTATTAAAACGTCTATAGGCTATTCAAAAAAAAAAAAAACTTATATGGGCTATGAAATTGTGACTTATTCTATGGGCTTTTATTTGTGAACTATTGGTGACATTGGACTGGATTCATTGAGATGAACAAATTCATACAATTTTCATCACCTATCATCAAAGTTTAATGATTAAGATAAAATTAGATCCTAAATAGTTCCAAAAAAATTTTCAACCATTTAATTATCATTTTTTTAATCTGTCAAATTTATTGGCCTCACGTTAGCAAAAGCTTCAAAATAGCAATCTCCACTCACAACCCCTACCAAATTTATTTCTCTGATTTGATTGATCTCAATATAAATGATAAAAATGTTACTCTCAAAATTTATAAATGTATCATATTTTTATACATTCAGACATATTTAGGAAGAAAGATTAAATATTTATGGGAGAATTTCGTGCCTCAAACCCTATTTGGAACCTCCAATAGACAATCTATGGTGTTTCTCAGTCTAAACTTCTCCTTAGCTTCCTTGGCCACATGGTGTTCTCTTTTTATAAGAAAAGAAGCAGGACAAATGGATTATAGCAGTTGATGCTTGATACCCTATGATCATCAACGTTTATGATCTAATGCCCACCATCAATTGAGGGTGATGCCCATTTTTTGTCGTCACTCTTCATCTAAGGTTATGCCTCCTCATGTATCAATTTCTATCACTACTAGTTTTTGACATTTTCCATGGCTCATTATCTTACACCCATCATCAATCATTAATACTACCATGAACCACCATTACTGATGATAATCCCATACAATCTAAATATTTTCATTGTAATACAATAATTTCTAATGAAAAAACAATAGATCATTATAAACACCAATTCATTTATGAGGCTATTTCAACTGGGCTAAGCCTCATGATATTCTCTCTTCAGAGTTTTCACATAAAAATTTTGTCTTATGTGTGTGCAGGATATTTGCGCAATATATGATATAATATTTTTTGGAAAGTTTGAGCACAACAACAACAACAATAACAATATCAAGCCTTTATCCCATTACATGGGGGGTTAATGGGGTTCGCTATCTGAAGCATTTTTCTCTATTCTATCATATTAAGGGTCAAATTCTGATTTAAATCTAATAAGATAATATCATTTATAATATTTTCTAACCAGGTCTTTTTAGGTTTACCTCTACTTTTCTTAATATAAGTCAAATATAAAAAATCTACTCTCCAAATCGAGTCATCGAAAGGGCAATGTTTTATGTGCTCAAATAATCTAAGATGATTCTTTCTAATCTTATCTTTTACTAGAGATACTTCAACCTTCTCAAGTATATACTCGTTTCATATTCAATCTCTCTAAGGGTGAATCCACTCATCTATCAGAGCATCCTCGTCTTTGTAAAACTTAATTTTATGCTTCTCCTTTAATGGACAACATTTTATAGCATAAAATATTGCAGATCTCACCACCATCTTTTATAACTTTTTCTTAAGTTTGAGGGGTGCTTTTCTATAACACAATAGGCCTGATGCATTCCTCCACTTCAACCATC
Source organism: Dendrobium catenatum (assembly GCF_001605985.2). Classification (NCBI taxonomy): domain Eukaryota; kingdom Viridiplantae; phylum Streptophyta; class Magnoliopsida; order Asparagales; family Orchidaceae; genus Dendrobium; species Dendrobium catenatum. The sequence goes on from NW_021591549.1 coordinate 247,465, forward strand.
CGACTATAATTCTACTAATAATATCCCCATCTATTTCACCATCACTTTGAACAATAAACTCGAGATATCTAAAATGTGTATCTTAGTAATGACTTAATAGCCCAAAGACAATTCCCTCTACTAGATCTATTACTACTAAAAATACACTCCATGTATTTAGTTTCGGATATATACTCACATGAAAATCTTTAAACTTTAAGGTGCAGGCCGTGTGACCATTTGAATACTTCTCTTATTTTAATCAATGGTTTCAAGCATACAATTTGAATACTTCTCTTCCTTGTTAGGTACCTCTCCGTCTGTGGTTTCTAGCAGGCCACGTGACCTATTATGGTGTAGTCATGTTAAAAAAAAGTTGTGCAATCTCTATGATAAAATTATTTTTAAGACTGATTTTAAAACTGGTTAATATTTGATTTTAACCATTCATCGAGTTAACTAGCATGCGTTGCATTATATATGAATTTAAATGAGTCTAAAATTTAATTGCATTTACTTTAAGCTTTATATTACCCAACATGTGTTAAGGGGCTAAATTAGGATTTGTTCTAGATGTCAGCCTCGTTTCCTCAAATGTAACTTAATCAAACATTCCTGCCACTCTTGCATAAACGATCGGATACATGGATTTTAAGTGCTTATGTGGTTAGCTGGCTCCCAATCTAGGTTAGGGTAAATCCTGATTTGTACTACATTTACTAGGTTTAGGTTATTGATTTTTAATACCCAATTTGGATTTAGGTTCTAAGGCTAGTTCAAATTATAAGATCTCAACCTTCTGGGATTATAATCTCGATCTTCTAATAAAATTGACTATTCAAATTAAGTATCTTTTAATCTAAAATTTAAGCACAACACGTAAGATAGACTGGGATGCTTCTGAAATATTTCATAATCCCAAAACACCTCTTATATTTCTTCCTTTGACCTCCAAAAATAAGTGTTCTACTTTAATCTAATCCCTATTGAAAATTCCATTCCTCACTCCTTTGAAATCAATATTTGAAAATTCAAAATAAAATTTCTACTCTTATTTTAATTGAGAGTATTCGAAAGAAGCTATGGTTTTTTATGATACAATTAACTACAACGGCTTGCTTTCATAGGAGATTTAAAAATCTAGATCAATTTTTTCAAAAAAAAAAATTTCAATACTCAATTAATTGTCTTTGAGAAAATCAAAATCAATGATCATTATCATCATTTTCAAATGATCAATAATGATTGTTATCTTCTTCCTTTAGGAAGATATATCCATTATTATTGTAATTTTGATTATGAAATTAATGATATTCTATCTAAATTATTGTAGTTAAATATTTGATTGAACAATCATTTTGACCATCTAGGGTCATATTTAGTTTTTGCTCGAATTTTACTATGATAATCAAGATGAATTTTTAATGTTGTAAATTGAACCCATTTGGGAATGATATGTTCACCTCCCGAGGTGACATATCATTCATAATGTTGCATTCAATTTCAAAATTGAAATCCCAGAAAATCAACTTTTCAATCAAACAACAAGAAGTGATTGAACTTACTGTGTCACAATAAGTTATGTCGTGACCATTTGGGAACCGGCTGCGTGCACACTCACAAAATGTCAAAAATAAATTAGACGTCAAACTATTTTTTTCCTCTCATTCTATTTCTCCATTAAAACCCTAAATCTAAGGCCAACATTAATGAGTAGAGTAAATAAATAAAAAGTAAAAAATTGCTTACTAGCCAAAGAGATGACATAAGCGGGGGACAAAGAAACTAAGAAGACAAGGAGGAACCTTTGGTTTGGGGTACTTCTCAACTCGAAGGAGGAACATCTATCCTTAATAATAATCTTGTTGACTAGTTTCCTAACACGATAATATAGCTAGAATTGCCATAATCTTTATTGGATTGCATAATATGTTGATACAATGATTATTCTTATAAACAATAGATGTGCACGTACAATAAAGAAAAATGCAATAAATGAAAATATATTCAATATTCAGCATATATTACAACTATAAACTCTTACTACAAATAGTATACACATGCATGTGATATTTTTTATATGTCAATGAATAATTTTAATACGCCTGAAAGTCGAGCAATTATCTTAAAATTATATTTCTGATATTATTAATATATATTATTTGAGCAGAATAATATCAGAATTATTGGAATTGTAATATTAATCACAACTGCTATTCAGATTATTTTGATTTTGTTGTGATAGAAATGTAATCAATAAAAGTCTTATATTTACGAAAGATAATTGCAATTTATATTTACGTATAACAAATGTAAATATTTATCAACAAATAAAACATAATAGTGATAACCTTTCTTAGATAAAGTTGTGGAAAATACTTATACATCATTGTAAATGAGTTCAGGTGGAGTAAAGCTTCTAATTACATAAATAGGAAATGTATTACATGAAAAAAACTTTACAATAAACACTTAGATTGGGAATTGATTTGGATAAGACAAAGAGAGTTACAGAAGTCATGAGATGGCCTAGTCTTCGATGTGTCACGGTGGAGTTAGAGTAAGTGGAGAGTAAAGCACGAGAGGTGGCGCTAATGGTGGTTGTGTAGGGCAACTACATGGCATACAAGCCATTAATGGTGTGGCCGGAGGCATTAGAGAGCATAGCAAGAGTTATCAATAGCAAGTTCTTGGATTGAAAGTAGATAGAAGGAAAGCTCATAAACAAGGAATTGTAGGAGAAGAAGCTTATGAGTTGGAGTTAGAAGGAAGCCATGATCGATCAGAGAAATAATTTACTTGGGTTTTGTATGCAGTGAGAAGTGTAGAAGCTCTTATTACCTTACTATCATTAATTAGGTGATGTGGAGGGTGTAGTTAGAATTGATGGTGGAGCATATGGAGTTAGCTAATAGCTTAAATCACTAGCTGTGATATCAAAACATAACAAGTTTGAAGAAAATTTGACATTTGATGACATTAAATCTTGGTCTCATCCTTTTGGACCTTGAGATTCCATCCTCTATTAAATCCAAATCCTCCATAATGATGAAGTTGCTCATGTTTTTTCTCCCACGAGCTTTTCCATCATATGGTGGAACCTGCAGTTGTTGCACATTCTTTTGCCATTAATTATAACTGAAATATATTACGTCATTATTTGTTTTTTCATGGATAAGTTGAGTAACTCATTTTTTTTTTGGGCTGCAAAATTCTTCATAGGTTGGCGGACTGTAACCTCCTATTATACGAGAGATTATTCTGCACAGATACTGGAAGGAGATAACCGTTCTGTTTTTCTTTGTCTACAGTAAAAGCGGATTTACTGTGGCAGCTGCGTTTTGATTGCATTTTGATTGTGATTTTATTGTATAGAGAGAAAACCAAATGGTTCTATCCATCCAGTTTCCGCACATAATAAAAAGTCATAATTTTTTGCATATCATAACAAGTTTAAAAATAGAATTACATAACCGGGTGAAAGTACATCTTAATTTCAAGAATTTTGAGCATCATTTTTTTTCTTTTTTTTACGGGTCTTAATCTTTCCTTTAATAATTTGAAGATTTACGTTGATAAGTATGTTATCATCTTTCTCAATCTCACCTGTAGCTGATCACCATTCTTCTATAGTTTTCCGGTGATCCTTACAGGAAGAGTGATCCTGGAAAAATCTGACAATGGAGGGCTCTAATCGGGTCACTTTCTCATCTATTACACGTGTAAAATAAATCAAAGAAAGGAACAGCTAGATGTTCAACAAGTACAAGCAAATTGATTTAACCTTAACCTATGTAAGAAGTGTTGTTAGTAGCCTAGTGTTGCAGCATTACCATCCTAGCACTCATGCGGCGCTAGTTCAAAATCACAAATTCTAGAGATGGGAGTGTAGTAATATCACTATTTGGCGTCGGATACTGTAGCAGCAATGAAGCACTCGGACACCCAACATTGAAGTGACATTTCTTAGATTTGGCCAAAATTCAATACTCAAAACACTTAGACTCATAATAGAACACATAGAGTAAATAAAATAAAATAAATTGCAAACACATTTATGTGTGCTCACAATATCAAAAAGAAATGAATAATTATTATACAGTATCCTTCAACTCATTTCATCCCTAAAAATTCCATGACATGATCAGTCATTGTCATCATATTCTTTAGCAATTGCTTTTGTAATTTATGCAAACTTGTTCGCCAATATAATTTTTTATCAATAAAAATGATTGAATAAGTTTAAAATACATAAAAAATGAACAACAAAGTTCAAAAAAGAAATTCATATAAAAAATACATTGCATTCCTTTTTCATTAAATTAAACACCTAAAAAATTCAAATCCTCAACATTTGAAATACTTTATATTTCTTTGACAGCATATCAAACAACCCCTAACTAATTAAGTGAAGATAATTCTATCATTGATGCTGATTTTTTATCCATCAATAGATTTCAGGTTGTTAAAAAGAAATTTGAGAAGAAAAAAGCCAAAGGATTAATCTGAGTATCTCTTTAGTATGTATCAGGATAATAAATTTAATGCTTAAGATGATGACTACTTTTGGAGTACTATTTAGAGAAATTTAAGTTAAGTCTGCATCATTTTTAGTCAAGAGGTGTTCTATTTAAACAATCATGTTATAAGTAGTTTTAATTTATTCTTCTCTGTTAATTTTCAAAACTTTTTTTTTTCTTTAAAAGAGAGATGATATATCCATAGGTTAAGCAATATCAAAAACATGTAGGATGTCAAAATTGAATTTCGGGTCAGGTTCGGGTCCAATTTGAAACTGATTCGGCTTTAATTGTCTAAATATGAATCTGACTCGATTAGGTGAACAAATTAGAAATACAAATTCGGACCCAACCCACCCCTAACCCGGGTTAGCCCAACAGGGCACGGTAACCTGCAAGAAATCAGGTGCAAACGGTGCCAGCACAAGCACCGAGTGCGGGCGGTGCAGGTGAGCGCCAATCAATCAGGTGGATGATTTTGGGTTTTCAGTTTTACCCACACTCGACTCGAAATTTCATATCAGTTAGAAAATGAAACACGAGCCCGACCAGTTTGTAATATGGGTTGACTCGAATAAAAACTTTTGAATTGAGTCCAGATCTGTTTAAATATTGACATCATTATAACCATCACTGTTGGCCAATAAATCTTCATAACCACCTGAAGATGTCTTTTATCGTCAATGTAAGTCTCACCTATAGCTAATCACCATCACTGTGGGCCATTAAAATTGACAATGTGTAGCTTATTCGTCAGATTGATGGTGATCAGCTAGCTGCTGGTGAGATTGAGACTGTCGATAAAAGACATCTTCAGGTGGTTATGGAGATTATGACATGTAATGACCTGTAGCTTTAAATTCTACTTCGGCATTACCCTCAGCTGAGTCTATTGATAGAATAACCAAGCCACCGCGTGACGGTGCTGACGATGACCATCCAAGATTCGTCTTCGCGGCCACAGCCGCCACTGGAAGTGTGGCCGAAGCGGAAGAGGTCGAAGCGGCCAACAAAGGAACATTACATTGCTCTCTGCCTTGTCAAGCATGCGCAAAGCGGCTCTAACCACCGTCTCCCGTTGCCTCCATTTTCCCCGTCTGCAGATGGCCTCTCTTATAAGTGCTCTGTCTGCGGCAAGGCCTTCGCATCCTACCAGGCCCTCGGCGGGCACAAGGCCAGCCACAGCAAGAAACCAGGTGGTGTTGCCGATGATGCCGCCTCCTCTTCCTCTGGCAAATGATACTGCAGCAGTTCGTCTTAAAATATTAATCCCTCTGCCAATGCATCCTCATCGTTCAACTCCCAGTTAAAATAATTTGCATTAATATTCGCTTGACATATACAATAAAAGCGCTAGCATATTTGATTTGATTTCTGTTGTAGGAAATAAGGCATGTGTTAGTGCTACTTTTTTTTTACTATAGTTTTCTACTTCCACCCTTTAATTAGTTCTTCATATTGCATGCATATGCCCCGCCCCTTTGTCATTTAAACTTTGATAAATAAGAATTATTTGTTGAGTTTGATTTATCAAAAGACGTGTTTAGTGGATGGTCATCTCAAGAGTAGAGTAATCAGCAATAGTCTTTTTGATATTTTATATTTTGTAATAGTTTGTTTTACTTTTAATTGAGGTTTGGATAGTTTCTTTCCAGCTATTTGTTCTATTTAAATTTGTGTTGGCTTGTTTTAGAAGAATTTCTATTTGGATATATCACTTAATTGCATCTTATTAATGGATTAGCTTTTTAGTTCACTACTTTTGTTTACTCTGGTATATCTATATCATGGTGTATCACTTGTATATGCATGTTTCTCTTTGCAAATACAAAACATGTCTTCCTATCTTTTCATCATGTCACGTGTTGTCGGAGTGTATCGCCTTCCCGACACGGGATGTGACAGCTAAGGGTATTGCCGAAGTAGAATTTAAAGCTACAGGTCATTGCACGTCATCAATCTCCATAATCACCTAAAGATATCTATTATTACCAATCTCAATCTCGCCTGTAGCTTATCACTATCACTGTGGGACATGGTATTTGTATTGTATCTTAATTTGACAATTCTAAATATGTATTATTAGATAACCATTATATATATAGTAAGCAATTAAAATTTATATTAATAAATTCATCTTAAAATAAATTTAATTTTTTTAAAAGCATTCAAATAAAAATTAAAAAATTAATAACATACATTAAACTAATATATTTGGGATCAAAATCTTAAAATTTAATAGTCTTAGGATAATTTTATAATTAAAAAAATAAGTTTGTAAACAGTGTGACGCTAATATTGACGTCACACTATTCACAACCACAGACATGTCGTTGTAAATGTCGATTAGGAGGACAGATCTTGGTAGTTGCAAACGAACGTTTGCAGTTCGCTTAAACTATTATACCAACATAAATGTTGTTGTTGTTGTTGCAAATAGAAAGTGATCGGATTTATTCCAACAATCGCAGTCGAAATAGATTGGATATCGATCATACTTTCGTCTTATTCAATTTCTTCATTGAAACCCTAAATCTCATATCGACAATAACTAGTGTAAATTGCAATGAACTTTATTGAATTAAACAATATGTTGATATAATGTTATTCTTATAGACAATAAAAGAGAATAATAAAGGAAAATACAATAAATGAGAATATATTCAATATTCACCATATATTACAGCCATAAACTCTTACTATAAATATTATACTTACACATGTGATATTATTTACATGGAAATGAATAATTTTAATTAATTCATTAAACATTTATATTAATTATCCAATTTAGTATGACACACATGCCAATATTTATACAATTACGTGAATGTTTTTTTAATTATTTCTACGTTTTAAACAGTAAATAACCTGACCTGACAACAACAACAACAACATGAAGCAACAACATGAAGCATTTGTCCCACTACGTGGGGTCGGCCAAGCTGGAAATGAAGCAAAAAAGGACATTTCTAGAAGACCTAATTGAGTTTTACATAGGTGAAATTAGGCTCAAAATCCTTTATGTTAATTAACTATATTGTTGTAACCCAATTGACTCGGGATCTTTCTAAATGTATGACAGCCACTAAGGCTTCATTTGAGATAATTTTTTTTGCTACTTTATAAAACTGTTTTTTAGTATAAAAATATTCAATTCAGGAAATTTTCATACGAGAAAACTGTTTTAGAAAGCAACAAAGCAGCCATCCCAAACGAAGTCTAAGTAGTCTTTCATTTTCCCGTATGTTCCTTAATAACTACCACACATTAACCTGACACGAGGATCGATGCCTTCTCACCGAAGTTAGCATCAACAAGATCACTAAATTTGATCATCTGATACTGTAAAAGGTGACGAAGATCTTCTAAGGATGGGCACAAAATTTGTTAATTTCTTGGTAGAGCATCAGATGGCAGTGGGAACATGCATGTGGCTAAAGCATCATAACATGATTGTCGCTCCAGATTCAGAAGAAAAAAATGAAATAAACTTAGGGAAACCAAATAACAAAAGACTCATGATCATTACTGCAACTATGGTCATTAGATTCTGAAATAAGTTGGTCCACTAGCCTATGCATTTGTTGGACAGTTTCCAGCTTTGGCTTAACAAACCACCATAGAAATGGTAACAAATAGAACCTTTCTATAATCAATTTACAGGCAGATTCTCAACACAAACTATTATAATCCATAGGTTTTCACTGCATAAATGATAAGCATGTCTTTCACAATACGCTTAGTAACATATTTTGGTTAAACCTTTTGAATAGACATGAAACTAGCTAGGAAAGCCTTCTTGAATCTGAGGTTTCAAGTTAGCAAGCGAATGTGGGGAGGAGCTCGGTTTTACTCTCCTATGAAATTTTTTATTTTCACGTCTCTCAATCTTTGGAGGAATTTTTTATGTGCGAACACCGGACGGTCTAGAGACCAACCAAAACGTTCCACACCATCTGGTACGCAACGGCACCGAGCATCGGTACCAAGAAAAAAATGATGTGGCGTGTTCTAGATGATCTTTGAATGGGCGCCCGGGGTCCGCACAGAATAATTTTTCCAACCTTTGATACTTTGAAATCCTGTTCAAACCTAATTAAATGTTCACATGAGTGTGAAGGGAAATTTTGAGTTAATAAAATAGGTCATTAAGAGGGCAACTAGGCTGTAAAAAAACTCTATTCAAGTTTAACAACTTGTTTCAACTGATCATATTGGAAAGAAGCTAATATATCATCCCAAGAGAATATTTAGGCATTCAATATATTTATTTATAAATTTTGCATAGTTCAATGTAGATTAGTAGTTATCAATATAGATTAGTTGAAATTCACAAAAGAGAGTAAAATAACCCCACAATAAAAATGCAATAAGATTTAAGTTTCTAATTTATTGATTGTGATAGCTTACAATTAGAATATGCTTACCTTCAGATTTTCTCAAAATCATTAAGATTGATTTGAATGTCTTTACGACAATTTTGCGGGAAATTAGCCGTCGTAAAATTTTGCGGGAAAATTAGCCGTCGGAAAGCCGCCGGAAAATTTTGTAGGAAATAAGCCGTCAAAAACCGCTGGAAATCCGCCGGAAAGCCGCCGGAAACTTGACCGCCGGAAAGCCGCCGGAAAATTCCGCCGGTAATAAGTGATTTTCCTGTAGTGAAGGTCGATTGGATCAACACGAGATCGAATCGTTAACAATCTTGACCCTACACCCACAATTTCATACCAAACTCCTCGCGCTTTCACCATTTCAAAAGAAAAATCAAATAAAAAGTATCATAGATAAGGCTAAAACTCTAAAATCTAACCTAATTAAAAATCTACAAAATATCCTTCAAGGCCTAAATCTAGTTAGGAGATCATGAACATACATCAAATTTGGATTATCTCTAAGGATAGAAAGATTACTACAACAAGATTCATGATGCACTTGAATCATAAAAATTGCATCTTAGTCAAATCGAGACCAAATTTCATAGTTTAATCTATCTTGAAATCAATAAAAAAATCCATAATTGCATAAAAATCCCACTATAAAATTTATATTGCTTGCATCCAATATTTACCTAACATAAATGCCAATAAAAAATCTAGCACACCTCGGCCCTGAAAAAATTTCGATTAACCTAACATAAATTACATCAATAAAAAATCTAGCACACTAGAGCAATGAATGAATGCAACGCCCAAAATGTAAAACAAAATAAATATAATTTAACAACCATAAACAATAGACATTCTTGAGAAAATATGTCAACACTAATGCTCACATTTATGCTAAAGCATGCATATCAAGCACTACAAGAAAAATTAGTAATTTACGGAGGATTTTCTTGCGGAATACCAATTGTCAGAAATAAAGTCGAATGGGGCTCCGGCAATTCATACATGCCTTTCCGACGAAACTTTTTGCTGGAAAATTGGCATGTTTTAAATATGTCAAAGTATTTTTCGGTAGAAAGTTTTATGAAAAATCCACTAAAATGGGCCCTATTTCCACCACCAATTCACGCAAAATAGCTTGCTCCTCGATCCCGATCGTTGCCATTCGCCATTCCTCGACGGATTTGGCTCCGTTCACGGACACTTTCTTCTTGAAGTCTAGGATTCTCCCATCGATCATTATTCATGGATGCAATCAGTAGGGTTCCAATATCATTTTATATTTTCTATGGTTTTATGAAATATCCCTTTTCCTGTTGTTATTCGAGCAAGTTCTTTTCGCAGTTATTGACATTCTTCCTTTAGTTCAGCCTAATAGCTCTTAAGGATTTTTAAGATGAACCTTCAAAAAAAGAATATCATATGCTTGTTGAAACTTGAGCATTGAGTGTGAAGTGTATTTGCTTTATTTATTATATAGCTTTGTTATGTTTATCAACCCTTAGGGTTTTCAAAATTTGCCATGTCAACCTATTGAAATTGTATTAAATAGATTTTTTAATGGATTTTCCATCATCAATATAAATAATATGTTCAATTTATTTAGTATCATTAATTTCTGTAATGTATTATTTATTTTACAATTTTTGTAGCACATAATATATTATTAAACTTAACAAATTAGTTTAATTCATATATATGTAGATCTATATAGTTAAACTTAATAAATTTGTTTACCAACATTACAAAAACATTATTGAAATTTTCAAATATACCTTGGCCTAATTCTTTGGGGCATAAGTGAGGTATATAAAAATGTAAATGGTCTCATCCAAATGAGTTTATGGTGATGAGATGGAAAGTGCTAATTTTGATGAAAGCATAATATATTGAAACTTTTGCACCTACCAGACTAATAATGCAACCACATATGACACTAACTAAAACCCCTCAGTAAATTTCTTTTTTATTGACATTCAACCATAATTGTAACCCAATGTTTAAGTGTAGGAATTTATAGCTCACATCTCCTGGACGCAAGATATTAACAGATGAATTTATCAACAGAGTGATTTTTTTCATCAAGGAAACATGTCAACTATCTTCTTTTATTTGAGATGAGAAGTTTCATTTTCCTTACTCAAAGTACAAAAAATAAGCATACCTCACACCATATGAGATTACTATTGATCTATATCGCATGGGATTCATGCTAGAAAATTAGTATTAGACTTCACATAGTGAGTGCGAGCCTCATTTCAACTCTCAATGTAGTCCATCAACAAGTTCCAATATAATTGAGGAAATAACAGTTTAGCACTAGTAAAAATCCTTAAAAATTGACACTTATCAGTATAACTGAAAATTTTAAGACCGTCAAGTTTATTAGAATTTTCTAAATAAAATAGGATATTTTATGAATATTTTTAAATAATTTTTTAACCCTTAAAAATATTTATATAAATTTTATACTAAGCCCAATGCATTCCTCCAATTTAACTATCAAATTAAATTCTACTAGTAGTATCCACATCTATTTCATCATCAAGTCCCTCTCTAGTCTTATCACCAACAAGAATATCATCAATAAAATGCATACACCATGGTACAATCTCTTGTAAATGTATACCTAGAACATCCATGATCAAAGCAATAAAGATAGGGACTGACGATAGAAAAACTTATGGCGGTTTCGATGATCGAGGCAGCAAATGATGGCGACAGAGGTAGCGTTCAGAGGGAGGTGAATCACATGACCAGGAATGAAGCAGGAATGAAATGAATAACAAGATGATTACAAACAATGCCATGAGGGGAAATAAGGCCTTTTTTGACAGTACTACTAGCACAATTTCTGTTAGAAATGTCTCCAACAGCATTTCTGCCAGAAAAATTTGTCATGTTTAAGTAAGCCAACGGGTTTTCCGTCGGATAATTTATGGCACATTTTCTACCAGCATGTACCACCGATTATAAAAAAATTGGTGGTAGGACCAACAATTTTTTTGCCAGTAATGTTTTGGCAATTTATCTGCCGGTAAGTGACTGACAGAATATCTATCGGCTACACCGCCGCTACTATCAATGGATATAATACCGTCAAAAAAATCCACTGGTAATACCAATTTTTCCTATAGTGATATTTCTATATGATTTTTTTATACAGTCCTTTACATTCTCGTAAGAGTCAAAGTAGAATGTATCTATGAATAATGTAGATGAATGAGTCCTTGTAAATTGCATATTAAATATATGTCAAGTTGTATAGCATCATGAGTTAAAAGAGTCAAATATACTTGTTTATGCATTCAAATGGAACTCCAAAAGACAATATCATCCCCCTTGGAGGATAATTTCTTTTAGAATTTTATAGAAGACTTGAAGCTCAAAGATCTTAAGTAGATGTATTTGATTCTATACATATGGTAGACTTAGAAACCCATGTTTGTTATGGTGAAGCCTGACCACATTTCTTTTTCTACAGAATATGAGTCTATTGTAAGTTTTCAAATCAATTAATAATTAAAATTTCTTTTATACATAGTATTTTTATTATTATTATATTGCATCATGCATTACATCATATAGGTGGTAATTTGCATTAGTGGATAGAATTTTCCAGGGCTTTCCTCGGTGTACAAATTTCGAACATTTTAGGAACATATATACTAGTTCTAAGATGATACAGTAATGGGTACCTTATACACCAACCCCTTCACCTATTCATGCATACATGCACGTATTTTATTTATGCAACGTACGTTAAACCAAAACACTTATATATGCCCAACAGGGGCAAGGTAGCAGAGTCCTCAAACTCTCAGAGGATGCTATCATTTTTTTTTCTTTGGTATAGGGCCATTATATTGCCAAAACTTCTTTAAAATTTTGGAAGTTGGAAAATTTAGTTAAGACGATAATAAAATAAAATATATAATTTTTATCAAGTCATCTTCTCAGTGTCATTTGAATGTAAAGTCAAATTACCCATTTTGAATCACTGATCGATTCAAAGTATGATCTACTCCTTTGATCTCTTAAGATAAAGCTGATCGTATCGTACGCTACATCTAAGATGATTGCATTTGTATTAGTTTGTTAGCTTGTAACACATTCCAAGCAAGCATAAACATGAAGGTATTTGCACACCTCAAACTCTATATAAAAAAAATATCATGTGTTCAATGGTATTCAATAAAATTTAATGATAATTTTGAGTGAGTGAATGATATTTTTATAGTTTATTAGATAACTCATATGTATTTTAAATCCAAAATGAGTATAATCTCCACTTTAATTGAAAGTTTTCTCTTTGGAGATATAATTGACTGGAGGGGCTTACATCTATAGGAACTTGAGATCCCAGTATAAACTAAACCTTGTCTTAGTTCATTAATATAGGAAAAAAAATCCTCTAGACGTACGTAGACGAAAGCTAATCATGAGTTAGTTTTGCATTTGAAATGATAGATATATCCGAATATTATTCTTCAGGATGAATTTTATATCTCTTATGCTGAATTCAAATATGAATTAAAATAAATTATTTCTTCTCTCAAGTTAATAATACAAGTGTTAGTTTATCTTTCCAGATAATAATTAACACTAATTATTCATATTTGACTATATAAATACTAAATTATAAATCAGTGGTCATCATCATTTATTTTGTCCACAAATCCATGTTCCAGCTACATTCAGACCATGTTTGAACCTTAAATTTATTCAAGCATGGTTCAAACATATTTTGAAATAGGTTCTAACTTGGTTCAAAGTTGGTATGAAAGATGCTTGAACTAAGTTAAACCCATATTCTAACTTAGTTTGACTAATTAATTCAAATAGAATTCTCCAAAAATATAATTTACATATTTATTTTCTAATTATGTTACTCCCAATTAACTAAACATATTTTCCCAAAAACTAAAAGAAAATATTAGATTAATTATATAAAATAAAAAATTCTTACTATAGGTAATAAAAAATTCTTAAATGTTATCTTTTTCTTGAATTATTAGGCATAAGTTACAAAAATATGAAAAATGCAATTATCCAAAAAAATACACATGTATCAATGCACAACTTTATTGAACAAATTATACAAAGGAGCAAATTTCAGTTATGATTTAGTCAAAGGTGCATGTTTAAGAATTAATTTTAAAAGGAGTATGCATATAAGTAAAAACCAAATTCCGTATTCCAAGAATACATTAAACATTTCACCAGTTTTTTAGAAAATAAAAAATAAGGAGAATTATTTTCCACATTCATTACATTCAATAGAATCACAACAAAAAAATTGTGTGATACGGGCAGCCCAAATCATTCGGAAATTGTAAAATTTTACTGAAAAATGAGCATTTCCAATAGAAATGTAGTCGACCGTAAAAAACGTATCTGAAATCTTGTTCCAACAGAATATATATGCAAAAAATATTTTTGTTTCAGACGGATTTACTGATGGAATTTTGGCGAAATATTTACGAGTAACTATTAGCGGCTGTTTATTCGTCGGAAATTCTGGTAGAAAAATTTCGTTGTAAGTTTTGGCAAAACCATCAAAAAAGTCTGTCGGACATGGAGCCGCAACATTTTTAGACGATTTATTTGCCAGAACTTCCAAAAGAATTTTCTGCCTGAAATACAATACATTTTCATCGCATCTCCATTTTCGACAAATATTTCGTCAGAAATCAGCTTGAAACCTGCATAAAAAAATAGCACTGCTCTTATGTTTTCTACAACACAATAAACCTGCATAAAAATATATATATATATATATCATATTCCTTCAAAGTTTGAACATAAAGACATGCTACACGCATGTAATAACAAATTTAATCATTCCAAGTTCATTAAACATTCACCAAACATTTTAAAATTAAATATAAAGTTCATTCATTGTACAATTAAAAAAGGATAATTAAATTAACAAACATACAAATAAAATGTCCAACATATAAATGAAATATCCAGTAATAATAAAAAAACATCTAATCAGAATCAGTCTCCTCCTCTACTGATGCTGCCTGCTTTCCACTAAACTGCTCCCTCAACTTTTGCAACTCATCCAACAATTGAGTTTGATGCATATGCATTTGCATGTCAGCTTATGATTTCTTGGCTTGCTCAAGCTCAGCTCTATTGGCAACTACTTGTTGACTATACAACAACTCATGGCTACTTTCTGAGAAACTGGAGCCACCAGATGTCTGCACCTCATATGCTTAGGCTTGCCAGCCTAAACTATAAACCCGACTTTTCTAAATTCCGCATACTGCTTGTGACCAGTGCGGTAGCCACCTAAAATATACTCGTACTACTGAAGTTAACACAAGATTAAATAATTTACACATGACACTTAAAATATTAAACTTATGTACTCATGTAAGCTCTCTTTGCATCAGAATAATTTGGAGTATTATCTGTTGAAGGAAAATAGATTTAATTCAATTTGATTTATAAATTGGATGGTGTTATTTCACACAAATCCCCTATAAATGAAAAATCTGACAGCCTCCCAGCGTCTCCCCCGTTTAGAGGAAATTTAATGAGTCTTAGGGGATGCCTTGAATCCTTTCCATACACGACCAATATATTTTGAAGGCAACAACTATAATCTTCGCGACTCAACTTTAAATGTATATACACCCTTTAAGTAGCAGATGTTATACATATATCACCATCACATGCAACTTGAAATTAAAATATTGCTTTATTGGACCTCACATTTTTATAGGTCATCTGATATGATAGGATGTTGCAAGCAACATGATCATATTAATGAACAATGAGACAAGATTAAAATGATCATATGCTCTGAATGAAATTTTGATAGAGAAATCCAACGTGCACCTTACTAAAAAGATCCTATGCTTTGAATAGACTGACCTAATTCATAAAATATTACAAATCAAATACTAAGCTGGATGACTTCAATACAATATGAACTAATATTTGCATGAATTTTTAAACAATTTACCTAAAAAAAAATATTTTTGGTTATTAAAAAAATGATAGTAAACTATTCTAAAAATTTCAAGTGTACCTAAAAAATTTAGACATTAAAAAATGATGCCAAGCTATTATAAAAATGTGATACCGAGCTCTTATATAATTTGGTTATAACCTTATTATAAATATTTTAAGAAAATTAAAAGTTATGATCTTATTAAAATTAATAAGATATAAACTTACTATAATTTATTAGCTTAATTTAAAAATAATTTACATGTAAATAATAAATTTAATGATGCAATTAAAAAACCTTGCCTCCCATATAATTTTTATAAATATATTTTAAGCTGAGAATAGCTACTTATTATTAAATTTCATATAATTACTTTACATTAAATACAATGTAAACATTATCACTATATCAATTAACCAATTTATAAAATATGTGTGCTCATTGGAGGAAATCTCTTAGTTGTAAGTGCATTAAAATTAGTGCACGAAGAGGATAATCATCTATAATTTATTTAATTACGTCCAAATTAATTTGTGCTTAAAATTTAAATTAATTAATTTTTAACTTAATTAGTACTTAAATAATTTACAAGTTACTTTTACATTAAATAAAAGTTTAATTGTTTAGATTAATTATTATTAAATGATTATATCTAACTTAATCGATTAATTTTATAAAGTTAACAACTAATTGATATTTAATTAAATAAATCAGAAAAAAGCAAAACTATTGACACATCCACCGATGTTCACAACTTCCTCATCTCCCTCTTTGGCAATCAATAGAACTCGGGCATTAGCGATCAACACAGCTCGGGGAGTAAGAGGGATGTGAAAAAAAATGCCTAATTTTCATCTGTCATATGCTCCTTCAAAAATCTCTAACTTCCATTCCACTGCTCATACCACGGTCTTCTTGAACCTTTCCAAGTTGGCTCCCATTCTCGAGAGATTATTAGGTGCGGAGTGCCGATGGGGAGAATCATTTGCACAAGCATTAGGTACCTTGTGGTACTCGCACTCGGTACCGCTGGGTACTGTTAGGTACCCAGTGCTTATGCGGATGATGCGCACTCCGCACCTAATAATTTTTCCCCATTCTCACGTTCTTCTCTCTCTCTCTCTCTCTCTCTGGTACACTAACATACTTTTTTTTTATCATTCTTTTTAGGGGAAGTTACATCCATACCATTTTATAATACCTATTTTACATATTTAATACTCAAAACATTAATATTTCATTTATACTACCAAACACAAATCAAACCTCAAATATACCACTCCGTCTCTTCCGAGACTCATGATGTTATCCCCTATGTCTACTCTAAGCTTGCAAATATTGATATAGCATTTCTCAAATTTAGCAGTACTTTGTTTGCCACAATTGTACCTCTACAATGATCCATGGTTACATCCCGAAATCCTCCATATTTAAATGATACCAATATTTGCTCTTTTTGTTCTCCAGTGCTATCATCAGGAACCTGTTTTAACAAAGGCACAAATTTTATTTCCAAATGTGATTTCTAAATGCAATTCACAAGTAAAAAAATCAACTCAAACCTCCCTCCAAAATCATGGATTGCAGGCAGACGCGGTAGCAATCCGACCTCGTGAGCAGAGCAAGCACACTCGAGAGTCTGGCTTTTATCTTCAACTCCCACCTTTCGCAAGCAGGCGCTCAAGGAGTCCGACCTGAATCCTCAACTCACGAACAGTGCAAGCACACTAGAGAGCTGCTAGACCGCGCGAGAGGGAACACCGAACAGAGCAAGCACGGGAAAGGGTGATTTCAGCTGGTGCTACGTATGCGGATAACGTCGTGAGCCGGGGAAGAGACGGAGTGATATATTTGAGGTTAGGTTTATGTTTGATGGTATAAATAAAATATTAATATTTTAGATGATAAATAAATAAAATAATTATTATAAAGCGGTATGGCCTTCTTTTTATTTCCGAACACTCGATTGTGTTGAAGAAGGTTTGGTGGTGCAGAAATTTCATCTCTTGCAATCGTTTTCAGCAGATATGGCCGCTGCGGCAGCGGAGTCGAAGGAGTCACCGGGAAATAACCCAGGTCTCATTTCGGTGAAGGACGAGGCTACCAAGGAATATTTCTTGCAGCAAACAGTAAGCCGGATACCCAGCCGTCCGTTTCTTCTGCACGGAGTGATATTTAAATTTTTACGATTTTGTTCAGATAATCTCAATTGGCTATTTTGATTTTTCTTTTAACTCTGTGAATGCTTTATCCCTTATCTATCAAGTGTTGCAGAAGGACACCATGCTTAACTTCTTTGATTTAGGCATTCGGCTCATTATCCTTCTTTTCCCATTTTTATGCGCATAATAGGATGGGAAAACCTCCCCTTTTTCTGATTTAGGGGAAAAATGGCTAATGTTCACCTCTTGGAAAAGAGGAAGGTATTACTGATATTAATGATAAAGAGCTAAAACAGTGAGATAAACTGACTACTACTATCCTATCTGAAATCAAATTGTTCAAATTATGACCTTTGTATGGAGAATACCCTTAAAAGTGCATGCAATGACCTCCAAATCACTGGCATAAGAGCAGTCTCGTTGAAAAATTGAAGCAAGTTTCTAGGTAATCCAAGCATAATTGATCCTGCTGGTGATCTGATACTGCACAG
Organism: Dendrobium catenatum; assembly: GCF_001605985.2. Lineage (NCBI taxonomy): Eukaryota > Viridiplantae > Streptophyta > Magnoliopsida > Asparagales > Orchidaceae > Dendrobium > Dendrobium catenatum. Next base: position 265,975 of record NW_021591549.1, read on the forward strand.
TTTAATAAAGATCTTCCAAAAGGTTTGTGGAGATTAGGGCTTCGTTTGGGACAGCTTTCTTACTGCTTCTTAAAACAACTTTTTAGTACAAAATTAAAGTTTTTTACTAAAAAGTTGTTTTAAGAAGCAGAAATAAGCCGTTCCAAACGAAGCCTTCAAAATGTTCTTTGTTGGACCCCTCAACCTGTAGTCAAGTTGTTTCTATAATTAATGTCATTCTATCCAACATCAGCCATGTACTGCTGTTTTCCATCATTTCTTATTTTGTCTATTTTATTCCTATATATTGAAAGGAGAAAATCTACTGTCATTTTGCTTGGTTCAATTGCTTCTCAATTTAGTTTTTGTTATTACTGTTGAAGTGTGGTATATTTTTGGCGAACTTCTAACTTTCAGTTCCCGGGGAGAATTTACTGTAAATTTTGATGTGCAGATGCTTCGAGTTAAGGATCCTAAGACCAGCCTTGATTTCTATTCCCGTGTGCTGGGAATGTCGTAAGTTTTCTCTGAACAACTTGTTTAAAGTTTTTATATGAATATTTCTGTAAGATAGTAGTATCCATGACCAATCGATGGATCAATGCAAAGCAAAGTCTTTTTTCTGTATTGTCCTGATGGAGTTACTTTTGCTTGGGTTATCATAGTTCTTGATTGCTTCGGTATTGCAATGCTAGTTCATGATACTTGATTATTCATGGATGTTGGAATTGAGGCAATTAGTGGTGGAAACCATCATCTTTTACTAAGGTTAATTTGAAAGATTATAAACCTGAGCATAGCATCCCTCACTTGCACATGGAGATAGTTTTAATTGAGCATTTGAACCCTAGCTGTAGATAACCAAATTTCTACATAAGGATGCTAAAACTGGAAGCTTTTGCACACTGAAAAAAACTTGATTTTTTACATGCTTTAAGATTAATTTAGTAGGATACTGTATCTATAAAAAATATTAGGCTTTTGTGCTTTATTTCACATTTCTCAACTGATTGGCATGTTTAAATGTTACATCACAACTGTTTTTTTTTAATGTTTTTCTAATAAAACTAACACTTTTGCCACAATTCTTTATCCCCATTCTAAAATATTCATTAGCTTGCTGAAGAGGTTGGATTTTCCAGAAATGAAGTTCAGTCTCTATTTCTTGGGTTATGAGGTATCTTTTGCGATACTGTTTCAATGTCCTGTTTGGGAAGTTCACTTGTAATTTGCAGATCATATTTCATGATGAGCAGGATACAGCTTCAGCACCAGCTGACCCAAAAGAGCGGACAATTTGGACTTTCGGCCAAAAAGCTACACTTGAGTTGACACAGTAAGAGCGAGATATTTGTTTCTTTTGCTTCTACCTTTATCATTTGAGCTTTTTTGTTGTTTAACTTTGCTTGTTTACGAAGCCTTGGCACGCTTAGAGGGGATTGTGTTAGGTAGGCGCATCATTTGGTTCCTCTTTTTTATCTTGAAATATTTTGTTACTTTTTAGATGTTTATTGGACACTGGATACATGTTGGATAAGGTCTTGAGCAAATTATACCTCTAATTTTCTTACATACCAAACCAATCTTGTTTTATTTTCCCACACTAATTTTTCCTCCTTAGCAACTCTTGTCGCTGTTGCATTTTAACCCACTTTGATATTTTGCACTTTTTAGTATTATGTCAAGAAATAGTTCATGTTTAGTTTTTTATGGTAATACTTTTTTATGTATTATATCAAATATGCCATTTTATTTTCCATATTCTCATGATTGTTTTATGGCATCTGGTTGTGTCCTATATTTATTAAGGTTTTGCAAGATCTGATTGTCGTGGTTTTATGTGTCATTCTACTCCCTTCATAGGTCCTCAAAATTGGTTTTAACCTTTTTTTTTCTACTTTTCCAGTAATTGGGGCACAGAAAGTGATCCTGAATTTAAGGGCTACCATAATGGAAATTCTGAACCTCGGGGTTTTGGTAAAATCTATGTGGATTTATTGAAATTTACATCTGACGTACTTGTTGTGTGGAAACTGAAGACATAATTTCTTATATTGATTACAGGTCATATAGGCATCACAGTTGATGATATCTACAAGGCATGTGAACGATTTGAACGCTTAGGAGTTGAGTTTGTAAAGAAACCTGATGATGGTATTACTTTCCAGTGAATTATAGTTATTTTTTGCATTATTTGGATTCATTTTTTTGGTCCCATCAAGATAGTTTTATTTCCCCTTAAATTTAATCACATTTGTTGTAAGAAATGATACATCTTCATCTGTGTGTCAACTAGTCTAGTTGGTAAGGGCCTTGAAAGTTATGCTAATGTCTTGGGTTTGATTTTTTGCGCGCATCATATTTATATTCCCACCTTGAGAACTTTTGGGTGGGGGAAAAACATCCTCTTGTGATAGAATTTCGGATGGTCCAATGCATTAAAAAATATATGAATTTTGCTTCAGTCTCAGGAATCTTTTTTCTCTCCAATGACATACATTAGAGATTTTTAAGCTACTTGAAGGAGTTCTTCCTCTTTAGTTTTTTGTATGTAGAGATTGTCGTGCTACACTACTATCAAAATATTCATTCAAAATAATGATGCTTGATCCATAGGTTTTTAAGTAGCATCATATTCACTCCTTAATTAGGTATTATAAAGAATCTATGTGATGTAAATAAAAAATTAAAATTAGATTTTATGAATTCAACTATTTAAAAACTCATGCCATCAATAAATTAATAAATTTCTTACCTTGCTATCTAGTAATATTATGGTTGTATTCAATTGTTGAAACTACATTGTGCTTTTGAGTTGTCTATCAATCAAACATCCACTATAGGAAAATCTTCAATTACTAACGAAATTGGATAATTTTCTGGCAGAAATTAGAAATTCTAGAGATTTCCGGTGGTTTGACCGCCGGAAATTATTGGCATTTTGATCGCTGGAAATTATCGGCGCATAGACTGTAGGAGAACTGCCAGTAATTTCTGGCGGTGATAACTGCCACTATTTTCCGATGGCCAAGCTGCCGGTAATTTTTGACGGTTTTAATATTGGTTAAGACACTTACAATATCATTTGATATCGACATTTTCGGTGGATAGGCCGCCAAAAACCTGTAGGAACTTGAAAAAAAATTGACAGCCTCCCCTTTGTTCACACACATTTCCACATTTCATACCTACAACAGCTGAATAAAATGGACTAAATAAAATCCGCTAACACAATATTCACAATCAACACATACTAAAATAATTGAAAATATAAAATAAACGAAAAAAATTAACTTTTAAATATAATAAAACATGAAGTTCAATATAAACAATCTTTAAAAAAAAAATTCAACAATAAGAAAAAGTTCACATCAATGTTCTCAAATAATAACTTGTTCTTCAAACTCTAACAACAACTTTAAAATTATTTAATCATCTTCCGTATCCTTGCCGCCCTATGATTCATGCAGAAGCTACTGCTCTTTTTTCTTTTAATTTTCAGCTTGATATAATTGTAGTTTCGCTTGCATCTCAGCCTGAATTTGTCTCATCTCCTCTTATCTCTTTTGTCAGAGCAGCAACCCTCTAGCTGACGGTTTCTTCAACTCCGTTAGCATCATAGAATGTTGAGGTGGATATACTGCTCTCAATAGCATATTTCTGCAAACCTAAGCCATAAACCCTCACCTTCTGCCTTCCTCCATCCGCTTCTGACCACGTGTGATACTCTGAGTAGTAGGTTGATCCTGAAGATGATCCCTTAATAGTAGACGACTAAACCTCCTGTAGTTGTATAAAATCATACTACTAGAATAAATCCATAAATATATTTTTTTATTTATTTTTTATTATCACTTAAAAAATTAGTAGGATTAGAGAGAGTGGCTTTACCCTTAGAGATGGGACACGAAATGAGCATATACGTGAAAAGGTTGGAGTAGCTCTAGTAGAAGGTAAGATTAGAGAGAGTCGCCTTAGATGTTTTGGTCACATTAAACGGTGGCCTTCTGATGACCCGATTAAGAAAGTAGAGGTATTAGATTTGACTTATGTTAAGAAAGGTAGAGGCAGACCTAAAAAGATTTGGTTAGAAAGTATTAGAAATGATCTTTCTTTATTAGATTTAAACGAGAATTTGACTTTTAATAGGACAATGGAGAAAAATGATTCATATAGCTGACCCCACGTAGTGGGATAAAGGCTTGATGTTGTTGTTGTTGTTGTATTACTTAAAAAATTATAGTCACGTGAGCTTTTCTTGCCTTCTCATCAACTCACTGATGATCAAGTTGATATTAGTGAGTCATTACATGCAATTCATGGCGTCAGCTCTCGACCAAGATATTCTTTCTGCAAATAGTGAGCATAGTTAAAATAATGTACATAAATTTGAGAAACATTGAAATAATCTTTTACTAGTCATCTATTTTGCTTATTCTATTATCTCGATTTGGTGAACTCATGGATCGCCCAAGCTCTTGTCAAATTAGCCTATACTCCCTCGTCAATCCATAATGGACGTTACCCAGTCTTTCTAATGTCTGTGAACACATCCCTGAGATGAGTGAAGCCTCTTTTCTCAAAATTAGTTTTAATCCTCGAACTATGCTCTGGTAACCACCTAAAATCTTTTTATAAAATATAGGCTTTATAAATAATATTAATACAAATATAATCAGAAATGTTAAGTAATGCCAAGTAAATATACATATTTTCTTCCACAATAAGAAGCATCATATTTGCTCTGTATTATGTCATGAATCATGTGAGTGGTCTGCATTGCGGAATTAAAGTTATAGGTTTATTACATAATAGATCAAATTGCAATAATTTTACAAAATAAACTAAACTTATGTATCACCCCCCTCAGGCTCTATATATACACTCTTATCCTCTGCTGCTGCAAGCTCCCCAGCCTCAACCTCTACTTATGTTGATGGTCAACATTGTTCTGGCTGTACAGGAAGTGGGTAATAATATGATTGGTGGTAAGGAGGATATGGGTAGGTTGATTGAACTGTTTGTGATGTTGGGAGGAGGTAATATGGATATAAGGGAGCTGAGTGTCTCTGATTTGGAGAGAGAAATTGAGGATTAGTAGAGGTAGGAGTCGGAAAGTACCCAATATGGGGTGATACTCTAATCACAGGTGAATCTGTTTGTCCCTATCTTGCTTAGTGGGAAACTGATGCTGACTCCTCGATGGTGGTGATGACACTCCTGTCACTGGTGGAATTGTCTGCCCCTGACCTTGACCACCCTGTCTAGACCTAGTTGGTCCAGTGCTTAACTTATTCATACGACCAAACATTGATATAATGGATCTACGAGGAGGCTCGTCACCTGAAATCATCTATAATAAAAAAAGTAATTAGTTAACATTAAATTAAATTACAGTAGCGCTACAATTGTAACAAATATGCATAATTATAAATGAAGTTTTTGATAGATATGAAAATTTGCATAAATAGAAATAAAAAAATACATATACAAAAAACTAAAAGTAAAATTTTCATTTAAATAATCTATATATCATCATGGGCATCTATGACATAGTATACTTAACTAATGCTTCAAATATGTACCTAGAGATTTGTTGCATTAGGCTTATTTCATTTGAAGTAATTTAATAACTACATTTTCATTAGGTACGTAGGTGCACTGTATAAGCCATGATTGTGTTAAATTTAGCTTGTTATGATTGAAGTCCATCTAAAATACTTAATTAATATATTAAAACATCCCTTCATAATTTGTTATCATTATAATCAAATAATAAACATTCAAATTTATGGGACTAACATTAATCACACCTGCTTATTTAATGGTTTAGCATTGTGGCATTCTTCTTGTTTACGAATATGAATTTGGTCACTTAAGTTATAAGAACTATTTTGAATTATAATTGCTTTCAGTGCTCTGTAAGATATCTTCACTTTTTTCCTCATTCTCACTTTAAGAGCTTGTTGAATTGTCCACATTCTTTAACTGCATTTCAACATTAAACAACGAACTATCAAGAACATCAATTTCAACTGTCCTACAATCTGATGTCTCATCCTCTGGATGTACAGTAGCTATGACGTATTGTTGTTCAACAACACCTTATACATTTGTTTTTATGATAGATAGTCAATCTTGTTTATTTCTACGACCACTGAGATATTTGCTGAATTAAACTTGAATTATTTGACTTGCTAGCATGAATGAATCAAAATTTTCGTATCTTCTACTATGTTTACCTCTACTAAACCATACACAGGATAAACTCTTGTGCTTCTATTCGGTATAAGATCATATTATTGATAGTTGAACAAATATACAAGATTTTCATCTTTTCATATGTACTGCAGCTCAAGAACCTCATCCAGAATACTATAGTAAACACACTCATCTGCTTCATGAGTGTTTCTTTATCACAAACTCTACAATTTTTAGTTTTTCTTCATTCACTTCATAACTTGAAATAAAATCTAAACCCATTAACAATATAAATTGGCCATATGTTTGCTTTTCTCATTGCACCTCATGCTAGTGCTTGCTACCCTTTATCGAAGACCTTATTACGGGGGTCATGAATCTAAGAAAAGTTAGAAAATTTAGGGCTTGTATTATTTAATAAGATGTAAATCAATGAAATAATATAGATTTTACTCACGTAAAATCTAAATCATGCTGAAAATTTATTTGCAGCAAGTTACTCAACAACTGAATATCTGTTGGAGACAAACTGCTTATGAAAGACCTGATAAGAAATCATTCAATTCACACTTCAAAATAAAAAAAATAACATGATTTCTTATGCACATTTTGGAAAAACTTACTCTAAGATAAGTTGGACTTCCTGCCAGTTCAGTAGCACATATAAAGTTGTTATTTTGATTTCTAAATCACTGAGGAACCATATAACATATTTTTCACTGGCCTTTCTATGACTTTTAAAGACTGACAGTGTAGATTTTGATTGTTCTTCAATATCGAAGTCCATGTTATGACCAATTTTTATTCTTGTACTTCTCACATGGGGCTTGAAATAATAGAAGCTGAAGTGGGTGATTTCTTGAGCCAAATATGTTTCACATATCGATCATTCTGGTCGTACTTTATTTTTAACATATATTTTTTTAACTTATTCAAGTATCTGTTTGACGATTATAATTATCAGTTACAATTAAAAATATTAAGGACAGTGTATTAAATACACGTATTATCTCTTAAAAGGATACATCCAACGATATTGCACATATACTCATACTCTAGTCTCATATGGTAAATGGATTAGAAGATATTCCATAGAATCAAAGAATGCAGGAGAATTTTTTTTTTTTTAGCTGGCATAGGATGATTGGTATGTTTTTTTTGCTCCTCCGTAAAGCCTCTTCGCTTAGTTTAGATATACATAGGTCTTTGAAGAAAAGACTAAGCTCCGTCAACGGATTCGATATGCAATATGGTAACAACATAATAAATTGGAAGTAGCTCCTCCATAATTATGTGAAATTCATGACTTTTTAATCTAATAATCTCGTAGATGTAAGTTCTATACATCGGCTTAAGTTTGATCCGTATTCATCAGACATTTTAAATCTTGAAACCACTGAAATATTGATCTTTTTTATTCTAACATGAATGAGAATGGTGCTTTGAGTTTCATTATTCTACCATCGTTGTTTGTTACTAGCTCTAGATTTCTTCGCTTGTAGTACTCTTTAATTTTCATTTTAGCTTTCACATTATCCTTACTCTTTCTTTTAACATCCATGATTGTATTAAAAATATTATCAAGAATGTTCATCTCAATGTGCATAACATCCAGATTATGCCTTATCAAATTTGTACTCCAATATGGTAATGTTCAAAAAATATTTTTTTAATCCAATTATTTTCAACGCCGTATCCAGGAAATACACCGACAATATTGAAAAACTAATAATTGATGAAATGCCAGAAAGTCTCTGTAGCATGTCATAATCATTTATTTTGGGTGGAGGTGGTGACCTCTCAACTTTTTTTTTCTGAAAAATGCATCTTTGTTTCTTCTAAACGGATGATCAGAAGGTAGAAACATTCGATTACAATCAAATCAAGTATTTTTTTCTCTATATTTTAGCGTGAATGATTTTGTATTCTTCATATAGTAAGGACAAACTAACTTTTCTGTTGTGCTCTAATCCGATCATATTGTAAGCTGAAAAATCATCAATGGTCCAAAGCAATGCAGCTTGAAGGGGACATTTTTATTTGATTAAGATGTCATATGTGAGGACACCTTCTTCCCATAAGAACTTGAGATCATTAATTAATGGTTGAAAAAAAATATCAATTTTGTCTTTTGGATTATGTAGTTCTGATATTATAAGTGTTAATAATATATACGGGGTAGTCATGCACATCTCTGATGAAAGGTTGTATGGTCTTAGTATGACTGACCAATAAGAATATGGCGAAGCTGCATAATTGTATGAAGTGAAACCATCAATACATAATTCTAATCTTATGTTACGTGGCTTAACAAAAAATGAAGCATGTGTTTGATTAAAATATTTACATGCTTCAGCATCTGATGGATGATAAAAAGCACCACTGTGAGCTAATTTTTCCTTATGCCATCTCCTATGATGCACAGACACAGACACTGCGACACGGACACGACAAGACACGGATGCGGGACACTTCAATTATTGAAAATATAAGACATGGACACGGGTTGGACACGGTATTATAGCTTTTATATTTTAAAAATAGTGTATAAAAATTGAATAAGTATAATTTTAAAAATAATTTAGAAATAATAAGTCATTTAAGTAAAATTTCCGCTTAAAATGATTAATATTAGGATATCGAGAGTCCGGCGTCTATACAGTTTATCAGTCATCGAGAGAGGAGATGACAATGCTGTCAAGAGTCAGGAATTGATGTTATGCAATAAATATTAGGCACAATATTAAGAGGGTGTTTATCGTCAATATTAAGAGGGTGATTAATTTGGTGTTTTGGATAAGAAATATGAAATTTAATTTTTATATTTTAAATAAGTAAAAATTTTAAATACATGAAATTATATTTTAAAAAATTCATAAAATATTTAAGATACGCGTGTTGGATACGCGTGTCCAATTTGTATTTAATATTTTTTAATTGGAATCGTTTTCGGTATGTCCGACACGTGTCGGAGAAGTGTTGGATGCGTGTCGTGTCGAATACGGTATCGAACACTGCACGTCTCTTTGAGGAGAAGTGTCGGTGCATCATAGACCATCTCATATGACCTATCGAACTCATTGATGCGTAGAGGCACTGAAGTCTTGAAATAATCGGTAAATCAAACAAACGAGAATATGAAATATCTTTCTTTTAAAAACATTATTTTCCCGAGTTGGGTTTGAACCGAAGCGCATTGCATGTATGACAATAAACTTCTGTTACATCATCCTTATAGTATAACATAAAATCCTTTTTACAATAATCAATTTTTATAGCGGTGAGATCCAACTTGGATGTTAATTTCTTCATTTGATACAAATCAGTGGAGATTAAGTTGTCCGTTGGATTTGTTTCCTTCATAAGAGAAATGAACTCATTGAAGCACTCTCGAGGAATATTATATTCAATTTTAATACTGATAATTCTAACAACAATCGATAATTCTAAATGAGTTGTACAACCTTCTCAAATTATTTTTTGAGCAGCATATAGTAATTAAAAAAAAATTCTGGATTTGGTGGCTCTTCCATGTTTGCTCTTAAATTTGGATCCGCTGCATCAAAAATAAGTTCTCCATACGGTCTACTTATTTGATCTTTATCTTCTGTTCTAGAAGCTGTGGATGGACCGGGATGAGTATCTCTATGTGGCTCGTATTTGTCATGTGAGGTCTAAAATCAATATCCTGAAACAAATCTCCTACGATATAAATCAACCTTAACATCATCAGACTTAAGAAAATCTTTATTTTTGTGCTTCAAGCATGGACATCTAAACATTCAATCGGACTTAAATGAAGATAGTTGACATGTGACTTGAATGAAATGTCAACTCCCTCAATAAATTAATCTGTCAATCCTTTTTTTCTCGATAATAATTTATTATACATTCAATATCTCTTTTCTTGGATAATTATATGGATGTTGAATTAATAATCCTAAAATAAAAAAATATATATTCAAAAATTCATCGCTTATGTTGAGACTCAAATTTAATCTACATAAAAGTGCTAAGATTCAACAGTGAAAGTGAATATATTTGACATGAAACTCGTGGTTTTGAATAATTTCACTTTTGATTGTAAAGTTTGGCCAAGAAAAAGTTTCAAGCCTTTATATGACATTACAAGTACATGTCCTCAAACACTTTAATAAGCATCCACAAGGATTATTTAGTACCAATAAATAACTATTAAAATTAAATTTGATCGAAGCAAAACATTTTAATATTCAATTACAGATATTCCCCAATTGCTGTCCAACCCCTACGGCTGCTCCATCATCTCCCTGTCTACTCTAACCACAACCAACTTCATTTTGGCTAAATAAGTCTAGGTATCATATATATTTATGACTATTCCAATCATGACCCTATACAACTTAGTTATCTGTCTTTCTTGACATGGGTATCATATGCACATACCATATTAGACAAAAAATAAACACTATCTATTTCTCTAATTTCTTTGAAGTAGGCATCTTATTCAAGTTATTATTAAACCTTATATTCATAATTCATAAAGAGCAAATATGTATTGAGATCAACTAAATCAATTTGGTATCAGTCCGACGTCGGCTAGAGCGGAAGGTGTATTTTCATATACTAAGAGGAACTCAAATACTTTCTAGAACACTTGTAGTTTCTTACATCAACAATAACAATCAATTTCTGGCCATGAGCACTTAATTATTTTTCTAGCTAAACATCCTTGGTGCGCTTTTTCAAGGAACTCCACACATTTCTCCTTATCTTTTAGATTGTTTTATAAGCCAATATCATAATGATATGACTTATCCCATTATAGTGTATTGGGTTGGGACCTTTGTCTTCAAGTTAGTGGCCTTATATTACGTCACATCCGTCTCTTAGTGTCCTCTTGCATGATAGCCTATCCATGGGTATCCAAAGAGCTTCCTCATCTTTAACCAACCAAGCATCTCAATAAAAAGAAAACTATTTATCAAGGTTATGGATGGCACCATCTATAAGATAATATAACCTAACTTCCAAACATCATCTCTCTTAGTGTACTTCATGAATATTCTTTGTAGATTTGCATTCTTGAAGTTGTCCCCATTCAATTAGTGATCTTTTAACCCACTGCATATGTCCATCTTCGTGAATTCTTCATCAAATGAAAATTCTTTTAACTCGAGCTATATGATTAGAGTAAATTCAACAACTCTAAATTTTGTTCCTATTTCTAAATGTTGAACAAAGTCTAGTTGTGACACCTCCAATTTTAAAGTATTGTTCAAACCGGTTTGATCCGACTAAAAGTCATGTAATCTATTGAACTTTTGTGTTCGAAGTCTTTTGCATGTGTTTGAGAATGTTTGTATTCTGGAGCAGGTTAGGAGTCTGAATGTATGTGAAATCTAAAAATTTTTTCCTAGAGCTCTCCAACGCTATGTTTTATGGCGCTCTGGCATTATGCTCTCTAAAGTTTGAAAAAATGAACTAACGCTCCGGTATTAAGCCAATTTTTGCACTTAAAAATATCTTCTTCCATTATCCCATTTCATTCATTCATTTTGGATGCCGATGTTAATGAGAGAAGGATTCTAGAGAGAGAATGTTTTAGGCAGCTTTAGGTCATTTTTAGTTGTTGGTCAAGTTCTAAAAGTTGTCCTGATTGAGATAGGTCACACAATGTCTATCACAATTTTCAAAAAAATAAAATTTTTTCAAAATTTCTAATTAAATTTAAATTTCTATTAGCAAAAATTAGGATAACTTTACACTGGTAAAATTTTCATTGTGCAACTCTTTTTGTATGTTACAAAGATTGAGATTCTGAATACTTTAAATATTTTTTGAAATTTTAATATCAAGTATTTTGATATTTGTTCCTTTTTAATTGAATACAATATAACCCTGAACTTTAAAAATAGTGTTGTAGTACGATTAAAGTCTTAAAATAATATTTTACATGATCCCCTAATAATTTAGTAAAATTTTAAAATAGTATATTTTTTCTCGGTAGTGTGTTCTGTTGTCTAATGTTATAATAAATTGTGAGATTTTGTGTTGAGTTTCTTTATACACTACAATGAATTATATTTTATATTGATTGATTGTATAAGTTTTGATGTGAAAAATACTTGTTGAGAGATAAAAGAGGCCAAAATCTTTTAGTCCGTTTGATTCCATGAATTTGAAACTATGAAATTCTATCTGGTGGGAGTCATAAGGGGCTAAAATATTATATTCTGTTTGAAAGAGAGGAAGTTATGTTAGCAATCATAAGTGGTCAATATCTTTAAATTTTGTTTGGAACGGAGAAATCTGTTACATTCTATTCTAGGAAATAAAATTTATATTAAATTTTAGTTTATTTAACTGCTTAGTGTTATCCTTTGAATATTTGTATAACTGCTATGTTATTATTAAATTTCTCAGCACAATGAATTTTTATATTAACATTTGATAATTAAAAAAAAATGTTTAATAAAAAAAATATTTAAAAATTTAGATCGATATTTGTAGCTAGTTGAGCTATTTTAGCTCAGCATTATTTTGCATTCTATTTTTAGGGTTTGGAAAAGGGATAGAGCCTGTTGGATAGTGGTTTTAAGAATTTGATTTGAGTCTGTAGGTATTTCTTCTTTTAATTTTTGTAGTCATGACTAATTTTTATTACTCTATTATATATCTTTTGTTCATAGCCATGCACTGTGATTGAATATGTATTTTTGATGATAAATGAAAAACAAATATTTTGGATTAGTTTATTTTTGTATTGGATGTTATTAATAGTTTTCCGTTTATTATTATTTATAAATTAATTCGGAAGAATATTTCTAAAATTTTTTTAAAACTTAGATCTTGTATTTGCCTGTTATAGCACAACACGATAAGATACGTTTAGTTTGTGGGTCTTGTCGGATTGGGTTGTGACAAACATTTTTGGTATCATAATAGTAGTTTTGAAAATTAATTATAAAACAGAGATTTATAAATTGATCGTAGGTTAAGTGAGATGGCTTTTAGGGTTTGTGTGGGCATTCCATTTTTTATTTTCATGTACATATATGTTCAATTATGTGTTTTGTGTGATTATGGATCCGCTAGACCCAGACATGACAGATGAATATAGTACCAGTCAGGCAGCTTTTGTATATATTACTGCTTCGAAAAATTGATTTTGATACATTTTTCCAATTTGCTAGTCTGATAACCCAGAGAATTGGTGAAGTACATAGTAGAGTTCTTACTGTTCGATCTGATGATACATACATACATCTTCAGATATTTCTGAGATTGAAGCCTCCGAGGTTTGAGGGCGTTGTTGGGCCTAGAGCAGTAGATGACTTGTTGAGGAGACTAGAAAGACATTTGACGGTATGTAATATCCTACTAAGAGGAAAGTATCGTTGACAAATTTTCTGTTAGATAGAGAGGCTGAGCGTTGGTGGATGGGCCAACAAGAGAAGTTTGAAGGGAAACTATGGTGCAAGCTAATTAGAGCAAGGCACAAAGAGAAAACAATCAAGAGAAACAAATCTTACTTTTATAAAAATTAAGACGTAACTTTGAGAACAAAATAAGAAAACAACTATCTTTAGAAAAGACAACTTCCAACTATCAAAACAAAAGAAGATCAAAAAGGAAAACAATTTTAACAAAAAAAAACTATCCTCAGAACATCCTTCAAGAGGACTCCTCACATGTACCGATTGTAGGAATAAATTTAAAATAAGGTTTAGATATGCAAACCAAGGGTCCACCACAGCTAGGGGGTATCCAATGTCCCTTCAACTTCTCCAAACAGCCACAACCTTGCTAAAACAGCCAACAAACAGCCCACGGCTTTACCCAAACAGCCAACAAAAACAGCCCACGGCTTCACCAAAACAGCCAGCAATCTCACCAATGGAACTAGAAGAAAGATACAGGTGGAGTGGAACTTGCGTAGAGAAGAAGGAGGTTAGAAGACCGAGAAGAAAGAGGAGAAGCTCGCAAGCTTTCCTAGAGGAGAAGGAGAATGGAAAAAGCTCTCAAGCTTTTCCAAAGAAAACCCTCAGGTTTTATAAGCACTTAGCTCTCAAATATTCACCCACCATTTCTTCACAAAATACCTCATATATATAGGCCAAAGAGGGGGAACATAACAGCCATAGTTCCCAAGTTTCCAAGAGCCAAAATTCATTCCCGCTGAAGCCCAAGAGGCAGCAATAAAACAATCCAGAGAACAAAGCCACGGTTCAAGCCAGAAACATCACAGCCGAGGAACCAACACAGGAAACCAGGCGGCAGTAGTTCCCAGTCAACAAAACATACCGTTTCAGAAAAGTAAACAGCACCCGAAGAGGCATGCCAAACCCGAAGCAGCAGCAGCCGTGAGAGGCTTATCCAGAGGAGAAAAAGGGCTGCAGCTACACATCTTTAAGGGGAATGTGAAAGGACAAGCTCCACCCACCAAATCTTTTTCCAACCTTAAATTTTATAGCAAGACATCAGCTCATAATGAGCTACTTCCCCACTAGAAATTAATGAGCTTGGCACAACTAAAGTTTAACTTCATAAGCTCAAACCGAATCAGCCATAGATCTCATGAAACCAGCCACCTTCAAAGGACAAATGGACCCCCCCAAGCCGGCAAATCCTGGTAAACAAAATCCAAACCTCTTCCTACCATGATCATTGGATTTACCACCATCATAGGATAGCATAAAAACAAAAAAATAGAAAATATAACAAATATTGTTCATAACAAAATTTAAGCAGAAAAATCTAAATGCATCAATTCCCCCCAGGTGGGGAATTCTCATCTCCTGATGAGAAAACTTTAGCAACTCTTTTGTAGAGCTCCAAATTTCGCTTTTGAAGTTCAGCAGCATCAATCCACGTGCAATCAATTAATGGTCGATTACTCCATTTGACCAAAAATTTCTGGTGTTCTCCATGCCTTGTCTTTGTTGTTTTTATATCAACAATTTCTTCAATCAGATCATCTTGGTTCAACGAAGGAGTGGAAAGTGGCAATGTTTCAAGATCCACAGAATCACCTGTATTTCCTTCATACAAAGAAAGATCAGAAACATTAAATATAGGAGAAGTTCCAACTGTGTTAGGTAAATCTAAAAGATATGCATTTGTGCCCAATTTCCGGAGAATGCGAAAGGGTCCGAATTTTTTTCTGCTCAGCTTTCCAAAAGTACCAACGGGAAAGCGCTGGCGACGGAAGTAAGCCATCACCATATCCCCTTCTTTAAAAACAACCTCTCTCCGATGCTTATCTGCAGCAGTTTTGTATTTAACATTTGCTATACGGAGTTTTTCAAGAACTTGTTGTTGGACAGATTTGATATGATCAAATGTTTCTAAAGCTTCAGCACTTACTTTGTTAGGTAAAGATAAACCATTTCGATCCAAAATGTGAGGAATAGATTGACCATATAAAATTTCAAAAGGAGTTTTTCCAGTAGTTCTATTAACAGAATTGTTATAAGCAAATTCAGCTTGTGGTAAAATCAAATCCCATTGAAAAGGTTTCTCACCAGCAAGGCATCTTAAAAGATTTCCCAAACTTCGATTGACAACTTCAGTTTGTCCATCGGTTTGAGGATGGTAAGCACTGCTAAACTGAAGAGAAGTTCCTAACTTAGCCCAAAGTGTTCTCCAAAAGTGACTCAAAAACCTAGTATCTCTATCAGAAGTAAATGTACGAGGAATACCATGAAGTCGAACAATTTCTTTAAAAAATAAATCAGCCACATGAGATGCATCAGAAGTTTTTTTGCAAGGAATGAAATGAGCCATTTTACTAAAGCGATCAACAACAACAAAAACAGAATCATGTTTTCTTATAGTAACCGGCAAGCCCAGAATAAAATCCATAGAAATATCTTCCCAAGGTTTATTTGGAATTGGAAGAGGAGTGTATAAACCAGAATTTTGTGAAGTCCCTTTAAAAGCTTGACAGATTTTGCATTGTTTTACAAACTTAGCAACTTGTTTTCTCATATGAGGCCAAAAATATTTTTCTTCCACCATTGCAATAGTTTTCCCTTGACCAAAATGACCACTTAACCCACCACCATGAAGTTCTTGCACTAACTGTTCTCTTAAAGAATTATTTGAAATGCAAAGTCTAGAACCCTTAAACAAAAAGCCTTGGTGAATAACAAATTGACCAGACGGATCAGTTCCCAAATTAAGACAAGCCTCCCAAATATCTTTAAAATCAGAATCAGAAGCATAAGTATCTTTCAAAAACTCAAAAGAAGTAATGGTAGGATAAACAGTAATCAATAAATGTGACCTTCGACTTAAAGCATCGGCAACCTTATTCAACACACCAGTTTTATGTTTGATATGAAAGGAATACTCTTGCAAAAAAGAAACCCATTTAGCATGTCTCTTGTTGAGATTTTTTTGTGAACCCAAAAATCTTAAAGCCTCGTGATCAGTGTTTAAAACAAATTCTCGCTGAATCAAATAACACCTCCAAAATTTTAAAGCTTGAACAATAGCATAAAACTCCAAATCATAAGTAGAATATCGAGATCGAACATCATTCAACTTTTCACTAAAATATGCAACAGGTTTTCCTTCTTGGCTTAAAACAGCACCGATTCCCACATGTGAAGCATCACAATCAACTTCAAAAACTTTTTCAAAATCAGGCAGACTAAGAATTGGAGCTTGACTCATTTTCATTTTGATAATTTGAAAAGTTTTTTCAGCCTCTGGAGTCCATCTAAAGATTCCCTTTTTCAAACAGTCAGTGATAGGAGCAATTACAGAACTAAAGTTTTTAATAAATCGACGATAGAAAGATGCCAAACCATGAAAACCCCTTACCTCACTGATATTTTTAGGAACAGGCCAGCTTTTGATTGCCTCGATTTTTACCGGATCAACTTTGATTCCCTCAGCAGATACAATATAACCCAAGAAAGTCAAACTTGAAGTCATAAAAGTACACTTCTTAAGATTGATATACAATTTTTGTTCCCTCAAAGTTTGCAAAATTTTTTTAACATGTGAAAGATGTTCAGAAGGGTGAATACTGTAAATCAGAATATCATCAAAATATACCACCACGAACTTTCCGATAAAAGGTCTCAAAACATGATTCATTGTTCTCATAAAAGTACTTGGAGCATTAGATAAACCAAAGGGCATAACAAGCCATTCATACAAACCTTCTTTGGTTTTAAAAGCAGTTTTCCATTCATCCCCAGGTCTTATTCTTATTTGATGATACCCACTTCTCAAATCAATTTTAGAAAAAATTTTGGCACCACTTAACATGTCAAGCAAATCATCAAGCCTCGGTATGGGAAATCTGTATTTAATGGTTATCTTATTGATAGCACGACTATCCACACACATACGCCAAGTTCCATCTTTTTTAGGAGTAAGCAAAGCAGGTACAGCACAAGGACTTAGACTTTCCTTTATTAAACCCTTTTCTAAAAGTTCAGTCACTTGCTTAGAAAGCTCTTTATGTTCATTTGGACTCATCCTGTAATGTGAAAGATTAGGCAATGTTGCTCCAGGAATTAAATCAATGTGATGTTGAATGTCTCTCATAGGAGGTAAGCCAGTTGGTAACTCGTCAAGTGTTAAATCAGAAAATTCATTAAGCAACGGTTGCATTTCCTTAGGAATTTCAAGAGCCAAATCAGATTCTTTTCCAAGCACCAAATAAGCCACTTCAAATTGTTTCAAATCATTTGTGTTTAAAAGTAATTCAGGAGTGGACGAATTTTCAGATTTCTCTTTTTTTGTTGGAGGATCAGAAATGTTTCTTTGAGGAAAGAGAGTGAATTTCTTATTATTTTGAATCAATGTATAAGTGTTCCTTTCGCCATTATGAATAGTTTTATTATCATATTGCCAAGGTCGCCCCAAAAGGATATGACAAACTTCTAAAGGAATAACATCACAAACAATTTGATCCTCGTATGCCCCTCCAATTGTCAAATTAATGGTGCATTGCTTTGTTATTGGAACCTCACCTCCTTCCTTAAACCATGAAATTTTGTAAGATTTGACAAGAGGTTTTGTTTTCAATTTGAGCTTTTCAACCATGTGTTGTGACACAAAATTTCCTGAACTCCCACTATCAATCATTAAAGTGCAAATCTTCCCTTCAACCGTGCAAGTTGTTCTAAAAATGTTTCTTCTTAGCCACTTATCGCCCTTTTCTTTTTGAGCAGTTAAAACTTGTCGAATTACTAACAAAGGTTCTCCCTCGTCTCCTTCCAAATCAAAATTTTCCATTTCAGCTTCATTATCAGATTCTGGTTCATTTTCTTCTTCTTCACTTTTATTTTCATTTTCTATCAAATTATTTCGAGGAGGATTATTTTTTCTGCAAGTAGCCGACAAATGACCATAAAGTCCACATTTGAAACAAGGTCCAATTAGTTTAGGTTGTTCAGTAGGTTTAGAACCCATTAGCCCTTTACCCTTATCCAGATTTTGACTTTCATAAGTTTTGATTTTTGTTCCCGACGTCCCAACAGAAGTTTGAGATTGGATTTTTACCCCACCAGTTTGTCGTCGCTTATATGTTTCAATAACTTTGCTACTTCCCCTTTGATGTTGTTTCTCAATTTTTAAAGCCATGCGATAAGCCTCATCAAGTTTAATGACATGATGCAAGTTTAATTGATCCTGGATTGCCCACTTAAGACCATTAAGATATCTTGTCACCGTTTTTTCTTCAGATTCATTTAAATCATTCCTAGCTTGCAACTTAAAAAAGTTTTCAGTGTATTCTTCCACAGTTTGAGTTCCTTGACGCAGATTATTAAATTCTTGAAAAATAGTTCTTGAGTGATCAGATGGCAGAAATTTCCCTTTCATTTTTTCTTTCATTCTTTCCCAGTTTTGAATTTTTTCTTTTCCTCGTCTTACTCTATTGTTTTGCAAATTTTTCCACCATGTTAAAGCATGTCCTGTTAATTTTAAGCTGGCAAATTTAACTTTCCGATTTTCTGGTATTTCTTTCCACTCAAAAAATTGATCCATTTTTTCAACCCATTCGAGGAATTGTTCCGGTTGTAATTTTCCTTCAAAATTATGGACATCGATTTTAATCCCATGATCCCAGTTTCTTTGACGCCTATTTTGATTCCTAGGACCCTCATCTTCGCTCTCAGAAGACATGACATTAGGATTAACATTAGCTTGATTGACATTTAAATTCGCGATTGCTTCAGCCATAGTATTGATTTGTTGTTGCAAATTATTTAATTGTTGTAAGAGTTGTTGCAAGTCCCCTTGATTATTAGCCATAGATTGAAAAGCAAAGACTCACAAAAAAAAGACAGATAACTTAGACAAAAGACTACCCAAGCAAAGAACTTGCTCTGATACCAAATTGGTGCAAGCTAATTAGAGCAAGGCACAAAGAGAAATCAATCAAGAGAAACAAATCTTACTTTTATAAAAATTAAGACGTAACTTTGAGAACAAAATAAGAAAACAACTATCTTTAGAAAAGACAACTTCCAACTATCAAAACAAAAGAAGACTAACAAGAAAAACAATATTTTTAACAAAAAAAACTATCCTCAGAACATCCTTCAAGAGGACTCCTCACATGTACCGATTGTAGGAATAGTATTTAAAATAAGGTTTAGATATGCAAACCAAGGGTCCACCACAGCTAGGGGGATTCAATGTCCTTTTAACTTCTCCAGCAAAATGTCACCAAACCGTCCAAAACTTCTCCAATCAGCCAACAACCTTGCTAAAACAGCCAACAAAAGAAACAGCCCACAGCTTTTCTAAAACAGCCAACCAAAATCAGCCAACCACTTTGCCAACGGAACTAGAAGAAAGATACAGGTGGGGTGGAACTTGCGTAGAGAAGAAGGAGGTTAGAAGACCGAGAAGAAAGAGGAGAAGCTCGCAAGCTTTCCTAGGGGAGAAGGAGAATGGAAAAAGCTCTCAAGCTTTTCCAAAGAAAACCCTCAGGTTTTGTAAGCACTTAGCTCTCAAATATTCACCCACTTTTCTTCACAAAATACCTCATATATATAGGCCAAAGAGGGGGAACTTAACAGCCAAAAGTTCCCAATTTTTTAGATAGAAATGAAAGGCCAAGAGGCATAGAGGCATATTTGCAAAATCCCAAGAGCCAAAGAACAAAGCCACGGAACCAGCCAGGGACAGCATACCGTGGAATCAGCACAGGAAACCAGGCGGCAGCAGCCAAAGAACAAAACCACGGAACCAGCCAGAGACAGCACACCGTGGAATCAGCACAGGAAACCAGGGGACAGCTTAATTTTCGGTCAACAGAGGGAATGCCAAGGCAGAAATGACAGCACCCAAAGAGTCAATTCACATCCCAAAACAGCCAGCCGAGAGAGAGCAATCCCAAAGCAGAATTTTGGCTGTAATATTTTTATTTCAAAAGGAATGTGAAAGAGCAAAATCCACCCACCAAATCTAGTTCCCTTTTAATAAATTTATAGCAAGCCAATAGCTCATAATGAGCTACTTCTCCACTAAGTATTAATGAGCTTGTCACAACTAAAGTTTTAACTTCATAAGCTCAAACCGAAACAGCCATAGTTCTCATGAAACCAGTAGCCTACAAAGGACAAATGGACCCCCCCAAGCCGGCAAATCCAAGGAAACAAAATCCAAACCTCATCCTACCATGATCATTGGATTTACCACCATCATAGGATAGCATAAAAAACAAAAAAATAGAAAATATAACAAATATAGTTCATAACAAAATTTAAGCAGAAAAATCTAAATGCATCAAACTAAATTCCCTAATTTCTAGGGAGAAATTTTATGATGTATTTTGGGCTTTTGGTTTGTATCACCTTCAGCACGACAGCAAATGAAGGAAACTTTTTTGAGGCTGGTTCAAGGAAGCAGGACTGTGATGTAGTACGAGATAGAGTTTATTGCTTTGGCCATGTATGCTCTATAGTTGGTTAGCATTCCTAAGGAAAAGCGCTATAAATTTCTGAGGGGACTTCGGGATAGTTTGGGATAGCCACTTATTCCATTTCATATTTTTGATTTCCTTAAGCTTGTAGAGCAAGTCCAATTGATTGCTACTCAACAGCGGTGGTTTTAAAAACATTTAGGCTTACATGTCTTACATATGCATTGAGATGATACCTCATGGTTTTAAAAACATTTAGGTGGATTAGCTGGCGGCTCTTTTCAAGCAAAGTTGTCAGTCTAGAGGTCAGGCTAACTTAGCCTCAGGTAAGGTGTAGTTTTGTAAGTCTCTTGCATTTCGTTGAATATACGTTTGAAGCATTACCCCTCAGTAAGCTCATCTTAGATCTAAGATCCGAGGTTGAGGTTGACTCCAATCACCTCATAAGCCTTATATTTTGGGCATTTCCTTCAACCTTGTTATTTGAATATAACCTCAATCTTATAAATCAAATTGATCAATTCAAATAAAAATTTAATTATAAAATATAAAGTCCAATATAGGATAGTTTGAGTACCTCTAAGTTTCTCATAATCAAGTGCTCTTACACTTTCCTCCATTTGGCTTCCATATTAAAAATTTGATTTAAAATTGATCACATCTCTTTTGAAAATTTTAAAGACTAAATCTTTGAATACGAATTTCTCAAATAATAAAGAAAAAATGTTAGCCAATATTTTGATGACTATAAACAATATTAGTTTAGTCCAAAAGTATTCTCAAATAATAAATGCTTGAGATGTAATTAATCATGGAAGTTTGCCCCTATGGAGCATCTGTACCCTAGAATAAAATAAACTCTATTTAACTAAATATTGATTAGGGGAAAATTTCTGTTATAATATGAAGTTGTCAGTTTTGTTATTTTGTCCTTAGAGAAATAATGTTTTTGTCCTTGAGATAATATATTATTTTCTATGATGTGCTCGATCACAAATTATCTCAATCCTTCGAGAGTGATACAAAATTTCTCAAACAGTCACCTACTAAAAATAGTGATCAAGGATTTGTTTTTTTAGCAGACAGGAAGAGAAATAACGTGCTTAAATGTTCAGAAAGTAGTGATCAAAGCAGCTTTTATTTTTTTAAGGACCTAGCGTTAATTACTATCTACAAGAATCCCTTAGGAATTATAGGATGTATGTTTACGAGAAATAAAGAAATTCTCGTTTGATTGTCTTTAGTTTTTGTCGGAAAATTTTCCAGGTTCTTTCCTTTTCTTGCATTTATGAGATCATTTGATGAATTGAATATTTTACTTCGGCTGGCTGCTAGCATATGAAAATAATATATATATATTTTTTTAATGGATTAGTCTCTTCAGATGTAATGCATAGTCTCTCCATATAAAAGTGAACTTTTTATATGGGTTTTTGAATGTCGTCTGATTAATCTCTGTCTCTCTCTTTTGGGAAATGCTCAATGAACTGTTTAAATTATAATGAAAACTGATAAAGGTCTGTTGATGCATAATTTCTATGTTATAGATGAAGATGGACAGTATGATATTGTGTTTGAAACTGCAGAAGAAGTCCAACATTAAAACAAGTTTAGGGTTAAGTTAGTATTGAGAAGAATAGTTATCTCCTCCTTGGAGGAAATAAATTTCTTAGTTTTTTTGCTATGTATTGTTTAGAATTGAACTCTTGTTTTCCAGTAAGAAGAATTTTTCTTTTTGTTTAAATTTTTATGCTATGGACTTCAAATATAAAACTAAGTCTTTAACATCTTTTACACCAGTAATGAGTTGGTTTGGTGTATTTTTTAGAACATTTAGTCATCCATAGGATGCATCGGAAGCTTTCTAATGATAGTTTTGATTGCCTGTGAAGAAATTTTTTATTTTGATTATTTATTTATTTATGTTGCATCTTCCAAATAATTTTAATTTAATTAATTCATTTTTCATGACTTTAGAGCATGATTGATGAATTGCATAAGTAAAATAAACTATTTATACGTGGGATCCGATATATCTTGTGATCATCCACCTGTTTAATGCTTTGAAATGATATATTTAGTTATGCTGCATCTTTTGAATATTTAGTGACGCGGACAAGAGTCTTGCATTCTATCCTTGGGATTTTTTTTTTATAAGTAGGGTTGATTTTATGAACTTGTAGAAATTAAAAAAGGAAAAAAAGTTTAGAAAGAAATAAAATGAGAAAATATCAACAGAGAAAAAATAACAAAAAAAGGAAAAAAAATCTTCCATGGCCTCATTTTAGCAGCACAAAACAGATATCGTGCCCATCCCATGAAAGCTCATCCTTCTTGTCCCCTTCAAGCCTACTATAATTTCACACTAAGGTTTCGTTTGAGATGGCTTTCTTATTGCTTCTTAAAGCAGCTTTTTAGTACAAAAAACTTAAATTTTTATACTAGGAAGCAGCTTTAAAAATCATAAAAAAAGTTGTCCCAAACGAAGCCTAAATTTGCACAAATCTCGTTCATAGCACGCTCATCCCACTGACATCTTCTGCGCATCACCCAGCTCAGTGTTTTCTAGCTCTCTTCACGGGATCTTTGCAATGAACGCTTTCTCCTTGGGCTTTTTCTTTGCATCCAGCACAGATCACGCCTTCAAGCACTTCACTTGCCTACCAGCTTGCTTGCAACTACGTTCTTCACTCGGCCGTTTCCACCTTCCAATTCTTTTGCTGCATCAGCCAAATTGCGTTGTCTGCCATCTCTTCACCTGTTGCACTTTAGCTGCTCATATCTTCTCTCAGCCTCTCCTCTCTCCTTTGATTTCGCCTTTCAAGAATCTTCACAGTAACTGCATCTTGCCAGTGCCGCATCCTATCCGGTCCTCTTAACTTTCTATGGCCACTTGCTTATCTCTTGTCAATATATGATTCCTCGACATCATTAATATGTTCTCCAAGTGATTTACTTTGACAACAAAACCATCGTCCATAAAACAACAGCCTTTGATATCTAAAAATTGCCTTCCGCTGGCCTTGACACCTCATGACCTCCTCCTGTTGTAATTCTTAATTTTTTACCTCCTGGGGAACACCACTGTCACAGATCATCATCTACCAGTCAATTCTTAAAAATATAAGATACGGGTACGACGCTGATATGACATTATAATATATAAATCATACATAAAAATTAAGAAAGTAATCAAAACGTAATATTTGAAATGACAAAAATTCCATAGCTTTCATGAGACTTTTTGTAGCATATAAAAAGAAAAAAAGAAAAGAAAAATTCAGACCTCTCTGCATTTTCATGTTGAAGTGAACTAATTTTTTGTTTTAAAAAATGAGAGAGATACAGGAAACTTAAAGAAAATCTCTATTGAAAAATAAAAGCTCTTAAAAAAATTTCTACCGGAATAGATATCTTGGATCTATTGTTCAGAGTGATGGTGAAATAGATGGGGATATTATCAGCAGAATTCAAGTTGGATGGTTGAAGTGGAGGAATGCATCGGGCTTGTTATGTGATAGAAATGTACCCCTCAAACTTAAGGGAAAATTCTATAAGATGGTAGTGAGGCCTGCAATACTTTATGGTGCCGAATGTTGGCCATTAAAAGAGAAGCATGATACTAAGTTAAGTGTGACAGAGATGAGGATGCTCAGGTGGATGAGTGGCTTTACCCTTAGAGATAGGATACGAAATGAGCATATACGTGAAAAGGTTGGAGTAGCTCCAGTAGAAGATAAGATTAGAGAGAGTCGCCTTAGATGGTTTGGTCACATAAAACGGCGGCCTTGCGATGACCCGGTTAGGAGAATAGAGGTATTAGATTTGACTTATGTTAAGAAAGGTAGGGGTAGACCTAAAAAGATTTGGTTAGAAAATATTAGGAATGACCTTTCTTTATTAGATTTAAACGAGAATTTGACTTTTAATAGGACACAATGGAGAAAAAGGATTCATGTAACCGACCCCACGTAGTGGGATAAAGGCTTGATGTTGTTGTTGTAAAGACGACGAAGCAGATTAAGAGAAAGAACAAAACGAACCTTCACTGCACGTGTCGCCCTCACTGCTCGCGTCATCGAGCTGCTCCGTCGACGAAGGATGATCTGTTGGCTTCAATGCTCGCATCGTCGAGCAGCCCTGTCGCAATGTATGATCCCGTCGGCCTCACGTCGTCGAGCTGCTCCTTCGACTACAATGAAGAAGACGAATGCTTGCGGAAACAGAAAACCTAGCTTTCGGAAATGAACAAGCCATGGAAATGAGCGAATAGGGATTTCGAGCAGGCAACTAAAATGAATAGGGCAAATCGTGCTAGATTTTTTTTAACAAATACATGTGTCCGGTTAAATTAAAATACTGTTTTAATTGGACACGGCACGTATCCGTGCCGTATCGGAACTGTATCCGTATCTGACGTGTGTCCAATACAGCATGTCTCATAAATAGGAGTATCGGTGCTACATAACCTGCCACGAATTTCTAGTTTCTTGTTGCAGCTGTGATCCCACTTCTAGTGGTGTTTTCCATTTACCATCAATCACTGTTGCTGCCATCAATATTACAATGAGCGGTCTATTTCTCGCATATATATTCTTATAGAGTTAAAAAAAAAAGATACAGAATCTGATTGTATGATCAGGCACAACAATCATATCAAAGGCAAATTTTGGTTCAGTTATATTCCTTGTTTCCAGTTATTTCAAGCTTTGCTTGATTCCTACATTTTTATCTTATTTGCTTGATATTTTTAATTGTCCATGAAAATTTAATTAGTTGAATTATCCATGAATTTTTTTATTGAAAAATTGTAATTTTTTTAATTGAAAATTTGTAATTAAATTAACAAATGGCCATTGAAAAGACCTTTAATTTAGTCAAGGTTGTTGGCATTGTTATATCGCAAAATGAAAAATGCATCCATTATTCTATCTTTACCTGAGTATTGTCAGGCGTTGTCTTCATAGCCTTTTTAATTCTTTGTGCTTTATGTTTTTTGATTTTACCTTCGTGTCACATAATATATTCTTTACCTTTTGGTAGTTATATCCATACATTAATCACTATGGAGCCTACTAGTTTTCAAAAAATTTCTACTTTTCTGTCTAACCTGGATTGTTTGTGGTTTACTTTGATTCTCTCTCACATTCATAGAATTTAAATCGGTTGTAACTGATCACTCTATTTGCAGGAAAAATGAAAGGCATTGCATTTATCAAAGATCCTGATGGTTATTGGATTGAAATTTTTGACCTTAAAAAAATTGGGGAGGTTACGGCAGTAGCCTCTTGAAAGATCCAAGACTCTAAAGGTAACTCTCTTCTCCTTAATTAGAGTTTTATTTTGTGAAGATAATTTTTGTTGAAACATTTTTTTATATCTTCTCTAGGCCAATGCACTAAGAATCTTAAAAGTCATTTTGGGTGGGTTCATTGTACCTAGGAACTCGACATCATTTTATGAAGTCTAATAGCCATCTTGGGTTTACGAAGGGTTGGGTTTTTATTTTTAGGGTCGGTTCATGCATAGTAGATATACTCAAGGTTCATTTGGTTAAACATCTAGAGACATCATCATCATCATCATTATTAAGTCTTACCATAATCATTTGGAGTTGGCTTTATGAATCCTCATTCATCATTTGCCCCAATTTTGTATTGCATGAGGTAAATTTATTCTACGTAGTTTTTTTTTTTAATTTTTTAATCTATGTTACCTTTGATCTACCCCCTCTTTTTTCTTTAACCCTTAAGCGTTAATATTATCTACTCTTCTTATGGTTTATTTTTTACCTTTTGTTTTCCATATCAATTTTATTCAGATTTAGTCTGCACCACCTTATCTTCAAGAGATGTTACTTTAATCGTCCCTCTAATATAATTATTCCTCAATCCATCTTTCTATTTTTACGACAAATTCCTTTTAACATTTTCTGCCACATTTAGCTTGTCCATCAATGATTTTTTGTACGCTTAACTGTCGAGTGCATGCAATGTAGTCAGCCTAATTACAGTTGAACAAGATTTACCTTTTAATCTCTATTATATTATTTTATCCCATGATACTCCCCACACACTATTCTATTTTAATCACCTATCTTTAACTTTGGAAGTTGCGTACTCATATATTTCTGCATTCTTTGGCTTAAAAGTTTAACATTGTTACACATATGAGATGTAGGTATCACTCTATAGTAATTTGGATGTAAGTATGAACTTATTTTGTTAGAGATTTCATTGATTAAAATTGTCTTTGTCAGGAAACGTTTATAGGAAAACAAGAATCTCTTTTGCTGAATCTTAATTTTAGCACTTTGCAATTTAGAAATTAAGAGGAACTTGGAAAGAAAAACTTAATTGAACTCCTTTAATTGATACTAGATGAAGAAAATGACAAGATACAATGGATCTTTTATTGGAGAGGAAGATCTAGCTCTTTCAAATCTCTAGATTCCGCTAAAGCCCAAGCAAAACTCAAGAAGCAGGAAAACATAGCAAAAACCAAGATAAAAAACCTAACCCTAGCCACCAAAACATACTTAAGCTTATAAAAATTAGGTTAATTCCAAAACAGCCCCTTCAATTTGGATTTTCCCTTCTACATTGCCCCTTAATTTCCCCTAATCGAACATGTGGACCCCAATATCAAAGAGGGGCAGAGGAAGGGGGCTGAAACTCCCTATTCCGCCTCTTATACATCTGAACTGGCCCCCTTTGGATCGGCTGTACTGGTCCAAGGACCGATATAATAGTCTTCTATGAAAGTACAAACTAAAACACGCTATTTTTCATATCATTTGTAAGCATATCATACTTGTTAATGGTGAATGGCGCACCATAGCACAAAAGTCCCTTTGGAGCCATGGATCATAGCGCACGACGCAGCGCGATCTATTTTGAACATGGCACAAACTATAAATAAATTTATAAAAAAATAGGCTGAAATGTGAAATATCATTAATTTGAAAGATAAACTATCGTAATAATGAAAAATAACCATAGCCATGCATAAGTTTAAGTAAACAACACCTCAATCTCTCATGATTCAAAATATTACAATCATTTTTTTAAAGGATAATGATTTTATAAGATTATATTATCAGTAACAACTTATATCTCATTATGTGGTCCAATAACCTCAATGTACTTGCAAAATACTTCGAACATTCTCATAGTATTTTTGGGAAAAAGGAATTGACATATAACTCTCTATGAATGCTGAATCTCTCTGACAATTCATAAGAAAATTAATTAAGTTTTTCTCATTTCTCGATGTCCATCCATTTGTCATTAGAGAACAACTATATCATACGCAATCTTCCTGATGTATCGTAATAGTTTATGTGTATCTCCAGTCTCTTTCTTCAAAAAAGTAACTCGTACCTCATAATAACTAGCGGGTTTCATTACTGGTTCAAACTGTCAAAGTGCCTCGACTACTGCAGGAAAATTGTCTTTTTTCACTGTATAGAATAGAATCCCGACATCATACATCCATTTACATAAAACTTGAATGACCCTTCTCCTCATTTCCTTTTTAGCGACATCCATCTTTTTGCTAAATTGGCATTTTCTCTGCTTCACCACAACTTCAGAATTTGGTGTAAGATGAGTACTAATGGTCATTTTGGTCTTAATGCTTTGAAGATTGATGTTGATGTAGAACTTTGACTAGAAGTGTTGGATTTATTTATTTGAAATATTTTGGATGATCCAGCACTAAGAATATCATCATCTGTCATCACATTGAAGTAGTCTTCTTCATCAATGATGACTTTAGATGTGTCATTAATATGTTCTTTCAAAAAAAAAAAAATCAACATGGAGATCTGAATTTTAGCCTTAACATGCTCAGGGCAATTCAAGCAAGGTTTAGCATTTCTAAAACCCCCAACGAGGTATTATTTGTGGCATGTAATTTCTCCTTTTTTTATTTTACCACAAAAAATACATGTCATAGTATTATTATCTGCTTCATCAGTCAACATTTTATAATACCTGCAGACAAGCATATTCAAATAATTAATTTTTGGTCTCCCTTAGATGAATAAAAGTCAATCTCACATGCTTGAAATCAATGTAAAGTTCATCATATAAATGACAAACACAAAATTGAAATGAATAACTTGACAAGATAAAGATTCATTGTAAAAGTGAAGTGGAGGATTGCAATTCGTCCAAAATTTCTAAAAATAATTAACAAGAAGAACTTTCACATCATCAAAGTGAGCTTCAAATTTGTTCAAAATTTATACTAAAATAATTGCAATACTATTCTCCAAACAGGAAAAATAGAATGCAATGTTCAAATCCTACTTGCATGTCGACATTCACATGACTCTACTTCCCAAGTGCAATCTTGGGTCCAAATTTTAAATCATTTTTTGCTCTCCCAAGTGCCATCTTGGATCCAAATTTTAAGTTGACTAGGGACCACGATGGCCCGAGATGACGGAACCATGAGATCTTGATCGGGCTCATCATCATTCCCCTCACCATCCACTTTAAGTGTAAGGTGGTGGATTTTTAATTTTAAATATCAAAATGTGAAATACCAAATTCTGCTGCTACTATACGCCAGATACTCTGTATCTGTTTGATGACTAGCCTTAATCAAAAGTTTTCTCTCATTATTGGGAGGGGTAATTAACTATAAGGGTTTATGCCTATAGGAAACTTGAACTCAAATCATAAAGTCCTCACAAAATGAGGGCGAAATCTCTGGGTAGTATTTTATTTACAATCCAATCTTGCCTTCTGAAAATTTGCCTCAAAACTTGTTAAAATTCTTCTTGACGACCCAAAAGAAAGAAATGGTCCGCAGAGAGGCTGGGGCGTGAATTTTCGTAGCCCACACTACATGAATTATATTTCTCCATTGTATCATGTTAAACCCCACGTAGTGGGATAAAGGCTTGATGTTATTATTATTGTTGTTGTCCTGTTAAGAGTCAAATTATCATTTAAATCTAAGAGATAAAATCATTTCTAATATTTTTAAGTCTTTGTAGGTTTATCTCTATCTCTCGTTGATAATTTAATCCAATCTTATCTGCATGGAAGCCAACTGCTTTATAATAAATTGCATATTTCTGTCATTTCTAGCACTAATTAGTTCATCTTTTGCCAAAACTCCAACAGAAACTAGCTTACTCTGAAGGAGGCGCAGTTCTTTCAAGAGGGTTAAAATCCCTTCGTCATTGCTACTCAATCAAGTGTTTGGTATTGCTTCTTCTGCTTCGATGGTGTCTTATGCCTTCATTTCTCTCTGAGAATCTCTACCCAGAAAAATAAAACCTGGAGGATTCAATATCACAATATATAAATGGGAATTCAGTTAAGATGTTTGGTTGAATTGTAACTTGTTTGCACCTACTTGCTGAAAGCTTTATCTTTCTTATTGTCTAAAAATTTACTTTGTTTTGCAAGTAAAGTCTCTGAATATCTTGGTGAGCTTCAAAATATCATGTATAACACGAACATTGATGTAAATCCTAAGACTTAGCTCAAAGATATTTTGGCAAGAATTTTTTTAATAATTGATCTTAAATGTGATGATATTTTTACAATAGATGCAATGTGTTAAGTTGGGCGGTTTGAATTAGTTTTAAATTTTGGCTTTGCCATTGGCGTTTGCTGCATGCTTCTCGACTTGTAAGAACACAAATATTTTAAATTTCCATAAGACAATGCATTTTTTTTTATCTTTTTGTTTCTATTGGAATCAAATGCTAGACTCATGAAGCTTAGGTATAAAATTATAAATTTTGGTCTTATATACCTCATAATATTTAAAATTAGAGATTTTTTTGTTTTTTGTTGATGATATTCTTCTTGTTGATAATATTAGGGAGGGAGTTGAAGGTAAACTTAAATTATGGAAATCAATCTTAGAGTCTAAAGGCTTTTGTTTGAGTAGATCTAAAACTAAATATATAGAATATAATTTTAGTAATAATAGATCAAGTGGGGGGATTGTGACTTTGGGTAAATAAGTTATTAATAAGAGTACATGTTTTCGATATCTTGGGTCTGTTGTTCAGTGTGGTGATAAAATAGATGGGGATCTTAACAGTAGAATTTATGCTGGATGGTTGAAATGGAGGAATGCATCGGACTTGTTGTGTGATAGAAAAGTACCCCTTAAATTTGGGGAAATTTCATAAGGTTGTTGTTAGACTTGTAATATTTTATGATGTAGAATGTCGGCCATTAAAAAAGAAACTTAATATTAAGTTAAGTGTTGTAGAGATGAGGATGTTCATGTGGATGAATGTTTTACTCTTAGAGATAGGATATGAAATGATCATATACGTGAAAAGTCAGGAGTAGCTTTAGTGGAAGATAATATTAAAGAGAGTTGCCTTACATGGTTTTGTCGCATAAAATTGCAACCTTCCGATGACTCGGTTAGGTAAGTAGATGTATTAGATTTGACTTATATTAAGAAATGTAGAAATAGGCCTAAAAAGACTTGGTTATAAAATATTAGAAATGGTATTTCTTTATTAGATTTTAATGAGAATTTAACTCTTAACATGACAAAATGAAGAAAAACAGATTCATAAAGCCAACCCCACATAGTGGGATAAAGGCTTGATGTTGTTTTTGTGATGATCGGTATTATATAAGCAATGAGGATTGTTACAAGATTGTGGTTAAAAGTTGTTGATATTATATATTTGATAGTTTTTGATGTGTTTGCACTTTGAAATATAAACCTAGAAGGATATTAGATATAATATTATCAACTTTGAACATTGTTAGAAATTTATTATGACATTAATCAAAATATTTTTTTACCAATGATTGTATATTGAAAGAAATTTAATCAAATCTTGTTTGTATTTTAGAGCCAAGATTGAACAATAGTCAAAGAAAAAGGTTTGAAGATGATTTGAATATGTAATTTACTATTTCATAAATCTTTCTAATATCATCTTATTCGAACTTTATTTGAATCTTACTCAAGCTTTGATTGAAATTTTTTTTTAATAAGCCTCATTCATATTCAACTAGAGTTGAACAATGTTCAAATATAAAATAAATTTTTTATTGTATATGATTTCAATCTTTGATTGAAATTTGTCCAAACATTGGTTGAATGTTATTTGAATTGAAATGAAATCATCATTTCTAACTTTGTTATTTTTTATGATTTGCATTAATATTGATGTAAATTTTATTAATAATTTTGTTTCAGCTTGTTATGGTAGGAGTTTCTGTTAAAATTTATGAGTTTTTATTGAGTACTGTGGTGCTTGAGCCCATCCCTTTACTTCATATAATTAGTTTTTCAGTTTTATTATTTAGAGACTTTTATCGCTTAAAGTAAAATTTAATAATTTGTAGTGTATTTCCTTAGTGTCCCATTAGAGTAAAGTCGAAGGGAGGCTATATGATACTTTTTTTGTGGAGAACTTAGCTTGTTTGTGTAAGCAACTTTGTATTTGGAGGAAGAAAGAGTGTGAAGAACATAATTTGATTCCCTTTCGGGTAAAAATTTTATTATTACTTTTCTTGTAGTTCTTCTTTTGATGAATGAAATGAAAATAAGTTTTATTGGTGTATCTTCCATGTCTGATTAATTCTTTAATTTTGGGTTAATGATGTAAAAACTATGGCAAGTACTAATATAGACTCTTGCACCTTGAATGATAAATTAATATTTTCAATATTTCTCATTCTTCATTTAATACATACAATGGTCATATGTGTAGTTAAAATCTAATGTTATGTATAGCCTCAAAGGAGGAATGCTTGAATAATTAGGAGTGTTGAAATGGAATGTTGATATGCATAAACATAGGATGTTTGAATATTCTAGATTTTACGGAGATAAAAACTTGTAAGAAGGTTATAAACGTTTCTTTTCATCCCGACAAGCTCAATAAAAATCTAGGGATGCATATGCTATGATGTACATATAAAATCAAAGAGTCTCATTAGAAAAACTATTGTATTTATATTCATTAGTTCAAAACTCTTTATTTTCATAAATATTAAATATCTTCTTGTAAGTTTTTTTTTTTTTTTTTCGGTGACAAAAACTCCAAAAATATCATCTTTCTCTCAGTAGGATAAATAGTGCATTTGAAGTAAGCAAAAGTAGTGAATTTGCAATTAAGTTGAAGACTCCCTTATGGGTTTTTTACACTCTACTTTATCAATTTATTACATGATTCGACATATATACTTGCATATTTTAGTGGGCTTTTATTAATTTTATATAAAAAAATCTAAACATAATTCAAACTTAGCAAGTCACATGCCAGCTTACCGTAAGCCTCCCATTTGTTTATATTATTTTATTTTTCTTAGTTTTTATTTGATTTGATTTTATTTTATTTTTCTTAGTTGTTGTTGTTGAATTCTTCTTTTAGTAAACTTGTTTTATTTTTTTCAGTCTATTTAGTTTAAAATTTCCAGTAAAGATTTATTTATATTTTGTAATTTAAGAAAAATTATTGAAATAAAATTTATCAAAATTTTGATTTAATTCTTGCCTTATTATTGCACTTTTTGGTTTGATTTATGGAATATATAAAATTCAAAATTAAAATCCTTAAGTATTTGATAGTCCACAACTTGCAAAATTTTTCTAATAAAATAATTATAAATTAACAACTAATATTTTCATTTAAAATTAAAAAATTTGGAAAAATTAAATCCCTAAAATCACTTAAGCACTTGACTACTTATAAAGGTTTTTTAATTTTAGGATTAATATAAATTAACTTATTAGATTAATTATCCTAAATCACCTAAAAAGCAAGTAAGTAGGGATTTATGAAATCTCTAACAACTTCATGTTAGTATAAT
The DNA here is from genome assembly GCF_001605985.2 of Dendrobium catenatum. Classification (NCBI taxonomy): domain Eukaryota; kingdom Viridiplantae; phylum Streptophyta; class Magnoliopsida; order Asparagales; family Orchidaceae; genus Dendrobium; species Dendrobium catenatum. The sequence continues at coordinate 299,854 of NW_021591549.1, forward strand.
GAATGGAGGTCAGAGATAGAAATAAATATCAAAATAATATATTTTAGCTAACAAAAGAAAAAAAAATTGTTAAAAAAGGTTAAAGTATCTAAATATTAAAAATTGCAACTTGTAATATCTAGCTTGATTAAAAAAATTAAATGAAGCCAATGGATAGGTATTCAAAATCTTTACGAGGTACTATGCCAAATAAAAATAAAAGAGAAGAAAAAAAAAAGAAAAATTTTCTAATACCCAAATACAAAAGATTTCAAACCTAAAATAACTAGCCCTACCTATATACTTCTAAAAATTTAATTATTGGAATCATAATACTTAAAGAAAGCTTATAGCTAGACTTAACGATTATGAAACAAGCAATTTTATTAACTCCAAAAATTTAAAAAAACTAGTCAAAATTCTTCACCATAGAAGTTTAGTTTAAAAGGAATATTAATTTAAAATGAGGGACCTAGATGTTATAATTTTTTTTTTTTGGAAAATCTTTCAACTTATGTACTATATAAATACTTAGATTATTAATCTGATTTTTTTTTTCAAAAATCATACTCAAGGAAAAAGATAAAGTAATTCTTTCTGAGTGTAGTATTCATCATTTGAGGATAAGTAATAGCTTAACGTTTGGGAGAATTTGATAAGATAAATTTTGTTATTTTAATTTCTTATGACTATGTTATTATGTGCTTATAATATGTATGGATTGTGCATGAATTATATACAATCAAAAAAATTGAAATAGTGCAGTAGCGCCACAAATGTAGTGCCACGGTGCGAGAACTCAATCCAATGTTACAACATCATAACGGAAAGCTTACCAAAAATTTGTTGAGGAGCTTAGCGCTAAGGCGTAATCCAGTCAACATTGCAGCACTAAATTGAGCGCTACAATGCAAAATCACCATGTACCATGGCGGGCGTTGGTTGGACCGGTGAATAAAAGTGACTATTGATGAACCGATGCGCCGATTCAGTAGCGCCATAGCACCACCAAGCTAGCATCGTAGTGTTAGTTCAAAAAAAAAAAAGAGAAACACTATAAATATTCACCTTAGGCCTTATATAAAGAGGTTGGAAACTTGGAGTCATAAGTAGCGTTATTTTGTGAGTGTGTGAGAGTTGTATAGAAGAGTGTGTAGCTTATGTTTCGTATACCTAATGTATGTATTGAAGTGGATCAAAGTGAATGAGTGAGCAAAGGATTGCAGAATTACTTCGAGGTTATTTACGAACTTTACTTTCTTTTATTTAAATTTATATCATGTGTTTGTACTAGTGAACTAGTTAGTATAATAAAATATTTATTTTGTGTGTTATGTTTGTTATGTGTATCAATGCATCCATGAGTAGCCAATCAACTTTTATGATATTGTGATGAATTGAAAGGATGCATTATTTAGAAAAGGTTTTATTGTTTATTAATATAATGTTATTTTTAACTTTTGTGCATTTCAATTGATTTATTTATAAGTTGTACATAAATTCAAAATATAGTTTGATCTCGAGCCTTGACAGAGGAATAGAAGAATAACCAGGGAATTTTAAAAGTATTCTGGCCATAACATAGGTATATGGTGGTTAGGATTATGGTGTCTTAAGGAGATAGTTTAATTGTAGTTAGTAAGAATCTTAGCTTATGATAGTTTAATTGTATGATACAGTACAACTATGATCATACATAATGATCTTTATAATGTTGACGACTCAGAGCATTGGATCATCCTACCCAAATAAAGTTCATCCGAATAAGCTCTCTATTTATTAGTAATGTATGATTAGGGATATATAGTATAATATCTACTTTGATTTGACATTTTGATTTCAGGTTCCAACATAGGTAAATAATAATACAAGAAATTAAGTTTTGGACTATACAAAAATTACAAATAACTTTATCTACTACAAATAATTCAAATTTTGAATTTACTTATTTTTAGGAAAATCAGAATTTTAATGGTTTGAATTTGAAATACATTATCATCTAGTACGATGTGGATCTTACTATATAATTAGTTGTACAAATTTTTTATTATGATTTTGCCCTCGTGTCCACTGTAACACACTTTCTTTGTGTTCAATTATTTTAGCTTACAAGGTCCTCATCTGATTCTGTCACATGTGTGCTTTCTGTAATGTTAGTACAAAAATCAATTTCATGCACTCATAACTCAACTTGTGATTAGCATAACCAATAATGTTGGTACATCAAAACTGTAGCGTACACCATGTTCAAGGGTTTCAACAATCTCCTCCTTTTTTCTGATGTCAAATATTTTTAGTTGTCGTGAAAAGTATCATTATTTATTTAAATATTTTTTCTTCTCCTTAGTTGATGCTTCCTAAAAGAAATTATAATCGGAGAGAAATAATCTTAAAAAGTGTAAAACCCCTCCAAAGCTATTTTTTTGAGTGCTGTTAGTCCCGGACGAACTGGCCTTAGTACGGGACGAACTGAACAAATTGTGAACAAATCTGTATGATTCGTCTGGACAAACCTGGAAGGGTCGGGACGAACCAAACAGAGAGTTTCGTCCAGGGACGAAGAAATTGGAATTTATTTTCGTCTGGACGATTTAAGTCCAGAGAAGATCGTCCCAGGATGATCGGGACATCGTCCGGGACGATCCTACTTAATAAATATCTAAATGGTGTCGTTTTTGAAAAGAGAGAAAGTCCAGGAGAGAGAAAAACGAAGGGAAAAGAAGAAAATAGGATTTTTGGGCGACTCTGGTCCGTTGCTGTAGTTGGGAAAGTTGATCGACTCGAGGTAAGGCACATTCCGCCTTTCTCAATTTTCAAAAACGTGGATTTTGATGACTTTTCTGTTCCGGATTTTGTTTCTGTTAGCGAATTTGTAGTATTATTTTCTTCTGACAAATGTTTTACCGCGTAACTTTTGGTATGTTTTTGAGATGATAATTATGCACGTTTTGGATATTTTCTGGAAGATTTTTACCGGATATTTTGAATTCTGCGGCGTTTTAATTGAATTGCAAGTTATCAGGATGTTGAAAAATGTTACTTTAGTACAGTAAAAGTCTTATAATGTTGTTGTGGATATTCTGTGGTAATTTGGTAAATTTCTGAATATGTGAATTTTGTGTAAATTCCGTATACTGCCGTTTTACCGCCGATTTTTCGTACGAATTTTGATTTTTCTGAATTGATACATTGAATGAATTGAAGTGTTTATATGCTATCAGAAGGGAGTTATAAGGATCCAGGATCCTTTGAGATTCTGTAAGTGTCAGGGAAATATGAAATAAGCTTTGAAATTTGAAAATAAGCTATGTCCCGGAATTCTGAATATCTGTTCTGTTCTGGTGCTATAAGCACGAAGGGAGACATAAGGGGCCAGAATCCGTCGAGATTCTGTAAGTGTCAGGGAAGGGAGACATAAGGGGCCAGAATCCGTAGAGATTCTGTAAGGGTCTGGGAATCTGAAATCTGATATGTGATATGTTATCTGAAATCTGATGTTTGATATCTGATAATCTGTGCTGTGACTTATCTGATCTGTTTTATGAATTATCTGATTAGAATTATTTGATATGAATGTGATTTTATCTTATTTCTGATTTCTATACGATTCTGGTTATTCCGTACGATTATGTCTTCTCTGGGACTTGAAAGCTTTATGATATCTGTTCTGAACTCCGATTCGACATGACTTCAATTTTCTGTATCAGTTGTTTGATTTCTGTTGATCAAGTATCTGTTCTATGATTTCCGTATGGCTATTATTTGATGTGAATATCTGATGATTTTGATTGGTGAGTGATGTTTTGCTGAGGTTTTAGCTCATCCTTGTTTTCTACGTGATTTTCTGGGAAAGGGAAGGAGGTCTTCGACTAGAAGTTCTGTGTCTGATCTAAGATTAGGTATTTTGTACCTTTAATTTTTGGTACAATCATGGCTTTTCTGTTCTGCTCTGTTATTTCTATATGAAGCCATTTATTGTATTGTAGATGATTGTTTTGATGAAAGAAAAGATAGATGAACTGTTCTGTATTTGGATGATTATAGTAGCTCTGTGTTTTTCTGTCTATTTAATATTTGGAAGAAAGTTATGAAGCAAATTCCAAAGCTAGATCCTGGATTTTCAACGGTTGTGTCACGACCCGATGCGAGCGGGATCCGTCCCGGTCGGGTTGGGTCGTTACAAAAAGTGAATATTTTTTTATAATTTTTATTAATATTATTTTTTTATTTTTAAACTTATTATTTTAAAAAAGAAATAATAACATAAAAAAATCTTTTTAAAGATACACTTTTTTTTCATTTATATAAAGAAGTACAATAAAAAGTACAATAAAATCACAAACTTTTCGCCCTTCTGACATCACCAAAAAGAGGATCAGCTAATAAGAAAAATAAAAAAATTACAAAAACTATATGTAACAATACACACAAAAAAAAAAAAAAAAGACAACATAGAAATATGAAACCCTTAATCAGGTGGTAAATGTGGAGGTTGAAAGTAGTTGTGGATGATAGAAAAATGCTCCTCAAATCAAGATTGGTCTTTGTTGTGTTGTCATTACAACTCCTCTCATTATTTGTTGGTATGCTCAATATGTTGATTCACTTTAAGTTCAAGGAAAGCTAGGTGGTCTTTCTAAGCATCCTTCAAATATTGTTATGCTGGGGAAGGAGGGGGTTAATTTGGTGCCCCTCCTTTTAATTTGGTAACCCTAAACCCTAAACCCTAAACCCTAATGCTCCTCAAAAACAGTTAATTTGGTATTGAATTTCTAAGGGTCATTTTGATGGTGAGCCAATTATAGTTCAAATCTACTACAATGTTGTGGGGGTGGTGCCAATGTTGTAAATATGTAAGTACTCACATAAATCGTAGTCGGTAATCACTAGTTGGAATTGGCAAACAAAATTTTGTATTGAATTTCTATCATTAGTGATCCTAAGGTTGGCAAAGAATTAAGGAAGAAGTTAAACATGTTAGTGAAAATCCTGAGATTTAATAAACTATAGGGTTGTTCCCACAAATAGTTCTAATAGTCAGTACCTTAATTGCTCTTGATTTAATACTTTTAAGTCAATTATAGATGCACTTTATAATCTCAATAAGCTTTGGCATCTTTGTCACTCATAAACTGGGCATCCTGTTGGTGTTGGGAGCTTGCAACCATTTAGCCTCTCTTGCTTGCCATTTAAAACTAGAGTAGGTGTGGTGTACTAACTGTAGGAAACGAAGATTGGTGTGTTCTAATTTGAGAATTTGACTTCCTTCTTATAGTTAGGACATCCTACAATATGATAAGAATATAAAAATCATCTCGTTGAATACCATACGAAGATTTGTTAAATTGTACTATCAAATACTGATCAGACTATACAATCTTTGACTTTAGATCATCCTTTCATACAATCACTTGAATTTTTTACTAGGTCAAATAATCCAAAATGAATAAGTGTTCATACAACAAATTTGTAATAATGGTTCATTCTGAATACTTAATACTAAAATAAATAACATTATTATCCTATTTCCAACATATATCGTATAGTATGAGTGAGTTCATACAGCATGATATACAATTATTACTTTCCTCAACTGTTAAGTTTATAATAATAACCTTGAAAATTATGCTTGTGTGTATCGTATAGTTTGAATGGAATTCATTTAGTACGATGTGGGAATTTTTTTTCATATTTTCAATTGATCAAGACCTTTGGTTTCATACACTAGCAACATCAATAAATAGTAATCACATCAATATAAGTAAGAACATGAGAGAAAAAACTTATAACACATAACAATACATAAAAAATAAACATGAACAATTGTAATAAGAAACACAAAACATACACAAGAACAAGATTGGACCTATTATTTTATGCACTTAAGTCAATTATTCCTAGTTTTCTTGTGAGTGTGCTAAACTTATCAAAGTGAAGTGGTTTTGTAAAGATATATTCCAGTTAGTTTTCAAAATATATGAATTGAATATCAATGTCCCCTTTTGTCACATAATCTCTAAAGAAGTAATGCATAACATCAGTGTACTTTGTGCATGAGTGCTGACATGGGTTTTTACTTAGTGAAGCATATAACACTCATATTATCACACATTATGGAGATTACATCCATATGCAAGCCAAAATCAAGAAAGTATTGCTTTAGCTATAAGATTTAGGCAACATAACTTCCAACAGTTATATATTCTGCCTCAATAATGGTTAGAGCTATAGAGTTTTACTTTTTACTGTAGTAGGAAATTAAAAATTGTCTTATAAACTAACACATTCCTTAAATGCTTTTTTATATTTTGTAGCACATAAAATTTGAGTTTGAGTATCCAACTAAATTAAATGATATATTACTCCTAAGATACCAGATGCCTAAATTAGGTGTCCGTATAAGTTAATGAAGAATTCTTTTTTTTTTTCAATAAGGTGTGACTCTTTAGGTTCTACTTGAAATATATCGCACAAATAAATGTTAAACATGGTATACAATCTATTAATAGTCTTGTAAAATAATGATCCTATTATTTCTCTATTTTTCTTTTGGTCTACATGTTTTCCGTTAGGATCTTTATCTAATTATATACTCTCAAATTCATGGGGGGATTTATGTTCTTGTAAACTTAAAAAAAAAAAATCTTTGATAAGCTCTCCAATGTACATTGTTTGACTAAGAAAAATTCTAAGACTTCTTTATTTCACATTAAATCCAAAGAAGTAGGTTAACTCGCCCATCACACTCATTTAGAATTCATCACTCATAATGGATGAGAATTCTTCATAATTTTTTTTTTCATTTGTTGATACAAATAAAATATATTTCATATAGATCTGGACTATCAAGATATAAAATTCTAACTTTTCAATGGATAATATAGTGTCTACAATTCCTTTGACAAATGACCTCACTAATAACAATGTGCTAAGCTTATCACATCAGGCTCTATGTGTAGGGCTGCAAACGAACCGAGCCGAGTCGAATATGTGAGGTGCTAAGCTTATCACATCAGGCTCTATGTGCTTATTTTAGTCCATTGAGTGCCTTCTTAAGTTTGTAAACATGATTTAGTAATGATGCACTCTCAAATCTAAGTGGTTGCTCTACGTACACATCTTCGTTTATCGCTCTATTTAAAAGCACTTTTACACCCATTTGGTATAATTTGAAGCCTCTAAATCATGCAAAAGCTAGTATTTCTCAAATGGATTCTAGCTTAGCCACTAGTTTAAATGTTTCTTTAAAATTAATTCTCTCTACTTAATTATATCCTTTTATCACTAATCTTGCCTTAGACCTAACTACACATGCATTGGGAGTCTTAAGGGTAGGTTTTTTAATATGTCAGCAGATGAGTCATAAGGGTCCATTTCTGATGGGAGATATAAGGGCTTGAGGAAAATCTATTATTTTTTATTCTAATATATGAAGTGTTTATTTATTTAATTTTAGTACATAGTTTGCCTTACTGCAGCTATAGTCTACTTTATTTCAATTACCTACAATTACTATTATCCCTAGTATGAAAAATTTCAGATGTACTATTTTTAAATTCAGTTAAGTGCATAATAAGAAAAATATTTGGAACCTTCAATTGGTGGCTTGACCTGTTGAGCTGTGTTGGTTCACACCTACTATGCTTTTTATCCAGGCTGGGAAAAGGGGAAAAGGCCCATTAAGTAGTTGAGTATACATAATCTAATATGTCTATGTTTGTATAATTATTATTTTGATTTTTTATAGTCATAGCTAGTTATTTTATTATCTATTCTAGTTTGGTTTATAGTTATGCACTGCATTATAATTATTATATATACATTTTGATGATGAATGAAAAGAATTGAAACTTGTGGTTGAGTTATTATCTATTTACTGAAAGTTATTAAAAGCTCTACTATCTATATGTTTTACTAACAGAAATCTAAAGAAATTTGAACTTTTCCCCTAAACTTAGATCTAGGGTCCTGCCTATCACAATTCAATACAATATAACATGCCATTCTATGGGGCTTATTAGGTTGGGTTATGAAAGACCCTTTTTGGTATCAGAGTAGTGCTTTTGGGGACTTGATAATAAAATAGAGCTATATGAAAGGATCTATAGTCAAGTGAGATAATTTTGGGTGGTATCTGAACATTTATTTCTTCTTGTTATTATGTGCATGTCTATTCAGCCTTGTATCATATATAATTATATGACAAACCTGGAGATTCCATGAGAGGTGGCCAATCAATGTAAATTTATGGAAGTGGCAATATGGCTACTTTCAATGATTATGTTTGTGGGCCACATGTATACCAGAGTTATTGTAATCACCCAAACTCTAAACTAATTAAAGATAAAAATTAAAAAATAAAAAATAAAAGGTTTTCCCTAATTTTAAAAGGGATAAGAGGATGAACTTAACCGAAAATAAAAATCTACCTTACAAATTTAAATCCTAACTACTAATATTTGTTATCATAAAAAATTAGGGAGATTGTTGCAATCCTGGAGTCCGATCTTATATTTTGATGATTACAAACACTTTTATATGTTTATTTGCTTATTCCTGCATTGCATATTGGATATTTATTATGTGTGCTACTAATCATTTCACGTACAACATACACCAAGCAAAGAACTGAAGAATTAGCTAAAGATAATGTAGTGTCAATGCATAAGTTAGTTTGTATTTTTTATTTTTATTGAGTACATTTTTATATTAGTTATATGTTGACTTAGATAGTGCACACACACAAGGGAGTAAAATTGAATATTTAAAATTTTCTTATGATTGTATTATATGGTCATTTTAAACAAAAATTTATTCAAATATTTAACTAAAATGAGAAATTAATTTGTAACTAATCATATTGTATGACCACCATATCGTATAGGATGATCATCTATTTTGAGAAAACCCATCGTTGAATCCTTAGTTACTTAAACTAGATAAATTTGAACTGATTATACTGTACGATAATTAATTAAAATTGCCTAATTTAATCCCAAGAATTAATGAATCGAATCAGATCTAATATTCATTAATGATCATACTATACGACCATTGATCGTACTAGACGATCAACCAAGAACTGTTCTGGATGAACTTGGATTGTTCTGGATGATATATTATTCTTTTTTATTTTTTTATTTATTATTTATTATTATTTATTATTATTATTATTATTATTATTTTATAGAACGATCTATTATTTGATTCAACTAATTGTACTATATGATCAGAAGGCTTAACATTGAAAATTAGGATTTTTGGAGAGCCCGCTTTAGAAACTCTTAATACAATATGAGGGAAAGCATTTTGAGAGTTTCAGAGATGTCATTCTTCTGTGAGAGAGCTTGGAGATTGTCTATAACACAAATGAGAGAGATGAGGTGAGGTTGAGAGAGAGAGAGAGAGAGGACGAGTGCCTTGAGGGAAATTAATGGGTGTGAGAGGGGCTTCGGCTAGCCTGCACCTTGATTCCTATGGTTGTGTTTGTATGGAGCCTTGGAGAAGAGCTTTAAGAATGAGTCTTTGGAGCGAAAGACTCTTGCTAGCCGAGGTGGCTAAGGATTGACATCTCCGTAGGGCTTGGAAGTGAAAGGAGGGATCGACATCTCCATTCGGCTTAAAAGTGAAAAGGGGGATCGACACCTCCATTTGGCTTGGAAGCAAAAGGAGTGATCGACATCTTCACCTGGCTGAGGAGGCGAAAGGAGGGATGACATCTCCATTGGGCCGAGGAGGCGAGATAAGAGAGATTTTTTGTGGTTTGAAAAGTTTGTAAAGATCATTCTCTGTCTATGGTAAAGAAAAATGGTTTCTTTGCCTAAGTGTGTGCTGCAGGAGAGACATGTTTAGTGCAATATTCAAAGAGGTGGACATTTGAGAAGTAGACATAATCCTACTCACCTGAATTATTATATCTCTGGCTTGCATATTCTTACTTTTCTTGTGAATTTATTTTACTATAATATGATTTTATTTTGATTATCTTTGTGAAATAGATTTTTGATAATTTATCTTTAGTTGAATTTTTGATTTGAAAATCATAAAAGGAAAAAAGTATTTTCTAAAATTTTATAAACAACAAATCTATTTGCTTTAATTTTTTATTTTGAACTGCTTAATTTTTTAAACTCTTCGGCATACCAAGTTTTGTTTTAAGCAAAAAATTTTAAAATAGCCAATTCATCTCCTCTTGATGTGCCATAAGCACTTTCCTAAACTACTCCTAAATATTATTGTCAAACAATATTATAAAATTTATGAAGATTTAACATACTTATCAAATATTTTTTTTAAAATTAACACGCTCTAAATATAGTAACTTCAAGTTTGAAAAATTAACGGAATCCAGATTAAATTAAACCCAAACTTCATCAAAATTGTCTCTAGATTTTGCCAAAAAAAAAAAAAAAAAAAAAAAGATTTTGCCAAAAAAAAAAAAAAAAAAAAAAAACTCTAAATATCTCTGAAAAATTATGAAAGCATAGCTAGGCCGGACTGGCTCTTCAGCCACCTTCGAGATACCGGCGGTTTCTCTTCTTTGAACCCTCAAGGGCAAATAAGGCGGAAGGGTTAAACTTTAAAGCGACAAAGCAGAGAAAAAGCTGCTTCCTGTGCATTTTGCACCACCGGAGCTACAAGCGCCACATTGTTCGGCAACAGCAGTTCTCTCTTTTAATCTGTTCTTTGGATTCCATTCTTCTTCTTCATTCCAATGTACCAGAACCCAGCATCGGAAGCTTAGATATCTCCTCTAATGTCCCTTTACCAACTTCATTTCCTTTCTCCAAGCGCCTCCTTCAACTTCCCTTGCTCTTCCAAACCTAAAAAATGGAATCTGAAACGGAATTTCCATAAAAACCCAGTTCATGGAGTTGTAATTTCCGCTTCCTCGGCGGAGAAACCCAGGCATCCTCAGTAACCCACCTTAAAATGATAAAAAATTGTCATTTAGAGTTAGTGCGATTCTATTTTTCTAATGCTTAAGTTCTTTTGTTTCCTCAGTAGAAAGAAGAAGGGAAGACCATCTAGGGCTTTGATGAGTGATGAGGATCTCTGCAAGCAGCTCCGGGAGGTTATGTCTGTGGCGGGTCTTCCAGCGGATCGAGTTCCGCTAATGAAAGAGCTGTGCGAGCATGGAAGGTGAGCGGTGCTTCTCCTTCTTTCCGATCTTTTGGGCTAATTTTTGAGAAACTTTCGTTCCTAGGATTCTAGATTAAGGACGCAAACTTTTTCTTACACATTGGCAGCAAAGATACGATTTTGTGGTGCTAATTTTGAAAGAAATAGAAAAAGTTTTTGAGTCAAGGACGAATTTCGGAGATATAGGAACGAAAGTAGTTGGAGAAATCAAAGAACTGCAAGGACAAAGAAGAAAGCTTAGTTTCTTTCTTCATAAAATATGTTTGAATATGTGAAAAGATTCTAAAAGATTAGGAGCTAGTCCTTATCAAGTGTGCTATGTGAGGTGTTAATTTTGTTTTGTAGGACTTCAAGTTATGTTAGTTTTGGTTTATCCATTTTATTTCTTAGTCCTTTCGCTTTGATTCTCTATGCAACTTTAGTTGCATATATTTTGGCTCTCACTACATGTCCAAAACATCCAAGTCTAATGTTTAGTAGATGCTGCTATAATTACCTCTCTAAAATTATTGTATTTAACTTATCATTTATAGTTTCAATACCAATACACATTTGTCTTATCATTCTCATTTTATTTTCACACTCAACTATCAAGTGACTTTTTAGTTGGTCCATTCTACGAAATTTGTGGCTTTATACAATTTACTTTTAAGTATAAGATATTCTCTTGTTGCATAGTATTTTTGAGGTACCAATCTTTCATAAATTTCTCCGGTTTTAACTCTAATGAATTATTATTTAAATTATATATCATGTACTTAATCTAGAATATATTTAATCTTAGATTCATGTTTTCTAAAAGTTCTCAATATTTTTTCAGCCTTTTAAAAGGATAAATTGAGATATCAATATCTTTTATTTAGCCCTTCCTTAGTTGGCTCCATGTTGGTACTATGTAGCTTTGGATTTTAAGTCGTCCATTATTATTTATGCTTATGCCAATGTTTAAAAATGCACAATTAGGTATCAGACATTTTTCGTTTGTGAGGCAAAGCGTAAGCCTCAAGGCGTGAGGCTTACAATAAAAAAAAAATTGTGTAAAGTAAAAAAGAAGGTTAAAAGTAACTTTTTTTTCATATAATAATCTAATAATATGTTAAAGGATGACATATTAACTTTTTATTGAAATATAAAGTAATATATTGACATGCATATGAACAAAAAAGAAGAAGAAGTATAAGCCGTAAAGTGACAAGTGATAAATTGCATTAAATTGAATTAAAATCAAACATGATAATAGCGAAGGCGCAAAACATCATAAATATAGAAATTGAATAAAAGTATCATGTAACATCAAGTCATCAAGTTCAACTCTAAATTCTTTCTTTTCCAGTTCCCTATTCATCCACATTTTATTTCTTAAAAACATAATAGTATGACAACTCAAATGTCATCTGCGTTGTCATCACTGAGGTGGTCTTTGTTTGATTCGTTATTGTAACGAATTGTTATCTCCCTTACCTCATCACCTATAGAGTCAATACCTCACAATCTGCTTCTTCTATTTCAATAATCTTTCTTTTCTTTAAATGTTTCTCATCAACATAAGATGAGAGTAATACTCCAAAATAAATAAAATTTAACAAAATAATTTTTTTTTATATATATTTTCTTTTTAGTTATATCGCTCCCGTAGTATGAGCCAACATCAACACTCTCATCTACTTATGTGCTAGTTGCTTCGATATTACTGACTTATTCATGTTTTGATCTCCTTCACGGCATTAGGCACTTTAACACAAGGTGCGGCATTTTTGTGTGATCCATACAGATGCTCCTTCATCCAAGTGATGCCAACCTTCACTTTCTTCTCACAATAATTTCATTTCAAATACACATTCCATACTTATCAATGGTGCAAAATGGCATGCGCCATGACGCACGATGCGGAGCAATTACGATGCCATCTTTATGGAATGGCACAATGGATCAAAATGAAACACTATTTGCGCCATGTGCGCGCAATGGCGCATGACATGCACAATTTTATTTAGTGACTTTTAAAATATAATTCTAAATATTTTTGATACTTATATGTTTTAAAATTTTAAAGTAATGTAATAATGAATTTTAGTTAGGTTTTTATTAGAATTTATTTAAGTTTTTGTAGCCTGAACCCTGAAAAATGACGAGAGTTCATGTTCTGTTGCTTGAGATTCTGCCTTCATTCGTCCGTCTGATTCTTTCGTGCACGTGATTCTGTCGCAGGCTTCTTCGTCTGTTTGATTACGCACCCTCTCCTTTGTTCGTCTGCTTATGACATTACGCCGCCATCTCCTTCCGTCTACTTAGTCGTTTCCTTCGACACCATTTTTGTCTGATTCCTCCGTAGTAAGACTCAAGACTCACAGCATCTTCGTCGTCTCCTTCAACGAAGGTGTTAGATAGGAAGTCACGAAGGAGGCTCGCTGTAAGGTAATGATCTCTGATACACCTTCTTCCTCCTTTCATCATTTCTTCTTATGTTTGCTTCAGCTGATGTAACAAGAACTCTCCTCATCATTGCTAGTTCATGAAGAGGGCGACCATTAGTAAATTACTGTGCCTTCTCTTATTTCTGTCGAAAGGTAGCAAGCTATCTCTCTTACAAACAGTAGATTTAACTTACAAGTTTGAAAATCAGGTAGTCTAATTGTTTCTCATTAGATTTAACTTACAGGCTATTTACTCTGCTCCAAATGATCAAAGTTTAATTGTTTCTCATTTCTTCATGTTATACTTGCTTTAACTTACAAGTTTGTAAATTAATCGACCTTGCATTGAAATAATGAGACATTCCAATGTGAGATGGACTTGTATTAGTTTTCAAAATTTGTCATTTATATGTTTAACTTTACATTGATTTAAGTATGTAAGATAGACTTTGAATTTACTTGCTTATAGGGGATAGAAAATGTCAGATTCAGTTCAATTTTTTAAAAAAGATTTAGCATGAAAATATGCAAAATTAGCTAATTAATCCAATAACAATAAAGTGACATGTATTTTTTATGGCAAGATAATAAAATGAGGAATTACATGCCACAAACAACACCTTGTTAGAGGTTTTAGAAATGCTAGAGCTTGCTCTAATTTCCGCAAGCATGTCAAGGCTGAAATACATGGCTCCATATTGAGAAAAAAGATTTAAAATGATAGATTAATGACACATCAAATGTCATCCATATTCAAAATGGCGAGCACGGTACCGTGCGCTATCCACCATGGCTCCAAAGGGAACTTTTTTCCGTGGTGCGCCATTCGCTGTTGACAAGTATGTTACATATGACTTGTTGTCGCCTCTCACATCAACTTGACTGTTATATTTTCACTTTGGGTTCTTCCTTTAACCTTATGTGGTTTTGTTCTTGCTTCTGACCATCCTCTACGAAACTGAAAAAAACCTACAATAACAAGGAGATAATAAAAATAATGAAACTCAAAAAAGTAAATTCATGATTTGAAGTTTGACATTTAGAAAACAAATCAGATTTTGCTATATAATTTAGACTTAGAAAATTCATGCATGCATGCTTTGGGGATCATCACACATAACAATGAATTTGATTCCTTTGCAACATATATGCATGTTTCATTTCAATTTCTATTTGGAGAATAAGTATCAGTTTATATTCATCTATTCATTTGAATCAAGGTTTTTATGATTGGGTTTTGAGAAATTTTTTGATTAGATTAGCGGTTTACATTTTTTATCAAAGCATAGGCTAATAATTTTATTTGATTTTCAAGGATTTTATTTTTGGTAATTGAAATTTTAAGGGTGATTGAATCAACTTAGAATTGATTTTGAATAGAAGCCAAAGGAAGCAAAGGAGTACTTGATTCTGAGAAGCTTATGTGCTTAATATTATTTTATGATGGGGATTATATTTTGAGATTAAAATTATGCTGAAGAATTTTATTTAGAAAATTAGGACTCATCTTCCAAGAACACAAGATTAAGGAAATGCTCAAGAAGGTGAGGACTTATGACATAACTAAAAAAAATATTAGTCTTAGACCCTAGATGTAAGGTAATAACCATCGTAGGCAGTAACGTGAACCTAAATTTATTGAAAAGCATTGTACTTACGAACTTGAAATTGTGAGGGATACCTCTCTACAGCGAGGAAATTTAATTAGAACAGGATATATTGATCAATGTGTTTCATTAAACTTCAAGTTTTATTTATTCATCTTTTCTATTCTGAAATTCCTGCAGAAAAGACCTTGCAAATATTGTGAGACGGAGAGGATACAAGGTTGTGAGGCTGCTTCTCAGTACTTCCAATCTTAGTGATAACCATAATGATAATTCTTCTGTTGAAGATCAGGAACGCAGGGATCCTCAGGGTGATGAAGCTTCAGGTCCCCACTTTTATTTGTGCTGTGTTTTATGTCACCATTCCGTAATTGTTTCTGATGCTATTCATGGTAGTTTTTGGCTTCTGTAGAATTTGAAGGGACACATTTAGGCTCAGCTGAAAGCATTTCTTTATTAACAATGTCTCCTGAAGATTACAATGCAGAAACAAATGGGACAAAGAAAAATAATATGCCGGCTCAAATTGGTGAATCTTCTAGATCTTCTATTGGTCCCATGAATTTAGTTGCAGCATATTATTATCAGAAGAGGAAATTGGATGTTAACATTCAGTTTCTTTCTCTCTGTTTTAATTTCCCTTTTGCTTCTTCTCAGTAACTTATTTTACCTGCACGCTTGTTCTAAAATGATTATCATCTAGATGATGGAAGTTTGGTTCTTTGTCGTTTTCCCTTTTGCTCAGAGCATAGCAATAGAAACCAGTCATGTAAGAGAGAATGCTTTTGGTATAGAGGCTGCTTCTTCCTTCACATAGTGAGCGTTGCTTTTAAATAATAATCATCATATATATCATGACAATTGCAAAAACCAAACCAAAATTACTAGAGCCTCGTGAGTTTGTCAAAGCTTGAATAACTTGTTGCAAATAAGTTTTTTCTTTTTACTTCACTTTATTTATGCCTTTTTTTTTAAAAATATAAACTATTATGTTAGTGGCACCACTTTTTTACATCATAATTGCTTCTTCTTCAACACATTTCAAGAAGATTTTATTACAACAACCATTAAGAGCTTTATGATTTTTTTGTTGAAGTTTAAATAAATTGCTATTTCTACTTGATGTTGCACTTTCCTTACTAAAATTGATCTGAACTTTCTGTTGACCACCCCTAATGTGTATTCCACAACAAATTTGAGCGCTTTTGATGCAGAACTAAATATGCTTTTGATGAATGCGATAATAACTTGCACGATCTTGATAAGAACAAATAACAATTAAGACTATTAGCAATCAAAACGATAAAAGAAAACGTAAGAGGGGTAACTACGCTTAGATTAAATCACATGCTAAGCACTTGAATTATAAAAATAACTTAGAATCTCAACAACATGCAAATTAAGTAGTCATTCAACAAAAATCCCTAATCTAACATTGAGATAAGCAACATAGAAAGTAAACTCAAATCCTACGTTTACTAAGCGGAGGCAGAGGGCGAAGCACGAGAGCTTTGCGATTAAATCACCACCTACAAGGTTAGCGGATTAGAAAGATAATTGACAAGGGAAGAAGTTCACCCTTGCTATTGTCCTGAAACAATTTTCCACTGGACGTTGGCAAGTTGCTCGTCAATGGCCTTTGAGAGTGTGAAGATGATGCGGTCAATGTACTCTTCAATAGAGTTATCAATTTATGGGTTGAAATCGAAGAAGGTAGAGTGGAGGATGTTGACGTTCCCTTGCTCGTCGTTAGCATATCCGTAGTCAAGCTCCGGATCGGCTATTCATCGGTGTTGAAGGATTGATGTGCAGACGAGGATCGTAGTTGATTCCCTTGGTGATTTCTATAGGGAGAAAGAAGTTTCTCTCTAGATTTTAACTGGAGGGAGGGAAAGGAGGGCCGACCACTAAATGAGGGAGGGGGAATTAAATTTGGTTCAGATTTTGTGGAGGGAAAGTATTTCAAACAAGTCCTTAATTAATCCCTTTGATTGAGAGTAATTAAAGAAGAGAAAGAGAGGGAGGGGTGGCGGTAAGAGAGAGGAGGTCTAAGATTTATTTCCAAAATTAAATATGAGATTTTGGAAAGTAATAAGGAGATGGGGCTATTGGAAATTTCGGCCAACAAGGGATATGAAGGCTTGAATTATTTTCAAAAGTGAAGATGGGCTTTAGGAAATAAATCCAAGGAGGGATTAAATGAGGGGGCCGGTGGCATAGGGTTTAGGGAAGCTTTTAATGCTTCCTTAAGTTAGGGAATCAAATTTGGGAAGAGATATTTCATCCCAATTTAAATTAAAATCAAATAGGAAATGATTTGAAAACTTTCCTAAATTAAGAATTGTATTTTAGGTAACTTTTCAAATTAAACTAAATTTGAATTTGCAAAGTAATTGAATTACCTAAAATATTCCAACCTAATTAGGAAAGGGGTAATTGCAAGCAATGATGGAGAGAAAGCCAAGTGGAGGGCCGGCGGCTTGTGGTTTGACCGTGGGTGGTGTGGGGGAGAGGGAGGTAGGGTCGGATGGGGTGGAGATGGGAAACTTAGCCGACGGTGGGGTGGGGCTAAGATTGTCAGCGGCTTGGGTGGTGAGAGGGGTGGTGGGCCGGTGGTGTCGGGTGGGGGAAATAGGAGACGAAATAATAGAACAAACCACGAGCCCGGACTCTTCCAAGGCTGGTGGGTGATGTGATTCCCTCTCCAAGGGTTTTCTTTCCCAAGCACTATCAAGCTCTCACCAGGAACTCAAGCAATGGAAAATTTTTATCATTCATTCATTAAGCATGAAAAGAGAACATAAGGGCTATATATA
>NW_021591549.1:318269-403790 GCF_001605985.2 Dendrobium catenatum
AGCAGTACAAAGTTATTCTTTTGAAGAAAATCAAAGTGATGATGAGCCTGCATTGGGTCTTGATCCTAAAGGGATGTTTTATTTTTAAGTGAGTTTATTTTAAATCTTCTTTTCCTTAATATACTAATGTTATCTTAGAACAAATCATCAAATTCACAATTGTTGTAATATTTTGTTATTTTTTGACATTTTTGTCATTATTCATAATTTTAAATTGCTTTATTTTTATAATTTTTGAGGCTTACGCCTCGATCCGCCTCGAGGCTTACGCCTCGTCTCGCTTCGCTAAGTCAAAACGCCTCGATTCCCGATTTTGCCTTTTAAAACGTTGATATAGCCTCATATAAAGGACTCAAAAATAAAAGACAATAATGCCCTTTGGACTTACACATGACCTCCCTTTAATAAGGGGTAAAAGTGGAAAATAATAAAAACAAATACAAACATAGAGTAATAAATGACAAATACATAATATGACTCAAAAATACACCGGCTTGATCATGACCGTAGATCGAAGGCCATGTCTTTTATAGACTTTCCAAGCTCCGATGCCCCCATCATTCTCCCGTGGTGGGAAAAAGCTCGATTCCGTTGAGTAAGCGTCTTGGGCGCTCTCATAGATCTCCAATGCATCAGGGTCAATCTGATGTAGCTCCTCACAATTCAACCAATTATCCTCTAACTCAGGTTTGCCTCTCCACCTGATCAAGTACCTTCGTCGTCCACCTTCCCTTATGGAGATGATGTTATCACTCAGAATCGCGTCCACCTTTTCTGCCATGGGTAATTTGAGAATATTTGGGAGTGGAGCTAGGTTTGGGTTCTCACATGGTGGGGTCACATCGGGCTGCTGTATGAGTGGATTTGGTGGGTTGAAATCAAGACCTTCATATGCAACTAGATCTTCTATGTTAAAGGAGGGATTGATGTTGAATTATGCAGGCAAATCTACTACATAAGCATTATCATTGATTTTCTTAATTATCTTGAATGGTCCAGCACTCTTAGCATGCAACTTCTTAACTGTTCTCTGTGGGAACCGTTCCGGACGAATCCGCACCATCACGGAGTCACTAACCTTAAAAGTTTTAAATTTTCATTTAAGATCACCATACAATTTATAATCATTATTGCTCTTTTTAATTTGTCATGCAATTTCTTTATGAAGTTCATGCATATGTGATGCAAATGAAGATGCAGACTCAGAAATCCTATACCTAGAGCATATGGGTATAAGGCCTAGTGGTTGTCTAGGTTTGAACCCATAAATAATTTTAAAAGGACTTAGGCCAGTGGTTTGGTTCACAGAATTATTATAGGCAAACTCAGCTGTTGGGAGAATGAAACAATCCTTAATATGCTCGCCTACCAAGGACCGTAACAGATTGCCTAAGCTCCTATTGACTGCCTCGATTTGACCATCAGTTTGTGGATGAAAGACTATGGAGAAATGCAATTTAGTGTCCATTTTCGTCCAAAGGGTCTTCCAAAAATAGTTGGTGAATTTAACATCCCTATCTGATACAATGGTTTTGAGTAAACCATGTAAGCGGACAACATCATTGAAATAAAGTTTTGCAATGTGGGAGGCGTCAGCTGTTTTGGAGCAAGGTAGGAAATGAGTCATTTTAGAGAATCGATCTACGACAACACAGATGACGTCATTCTTATAGATAGTCTTTGGCAGGCCTAAAATAAAGTCCATGCTAACGTCCTGCTAAGGACAACTGGGTACAAGCAGAGGGGTGTAATGATTAGTATTTTGCTTGCGTTGTTTGGCCAGCTGGCAGTTGTGGCACCTGCTGACCATCCTACCGACATCTCTCTTTAAACTGGGCCAATAAAAATGATACTCCACGGCTTCTATCGTCTTATCTCGTCTGAAGTGACCAGCGAGGCCTCTGGCGTGGAGCTCTCACACAAGAAATTCTCTAAGGGAGGTGCTAGATTTGCAAAGCTTTTGAGCTTCGGAAAGATAACCATCCTCCAGAAGAAAATCGTCTACATGGCGTGTGTTGCCCATGGATAGGAGAGAGTAAGTTTGCTTGAAGTCAGGGCATTCCAAATAGTTTCTCTTTATTTGGTCAAAATCCACGATTTCAGCTCTCATCTCAGTGGTAGTTATCATACGACGACTGAGAGCATCAGCAGCTTTATTCTCAACTCCCGTCTTATGTCTAAGGGTATAAGTATACTCATGAAGGAATTCTACCCATCGACTGTGATGTGCATTTAACTTCTTTTGGGAGTTGATATAACGCAGAGCCTCATGATCCGAGAAAATGATGAACTCTTGCGGGAGCAAGTATTGTCGCCAATAACGAAGAGATTGCATCACTGCGTAAAACTCTTTGTCATACGTGGAATATCGCTGCCGAATATTATTTAGCTTTTTGCTGAAGTAAGCTACCGGGTGACCTTCCTGGGATACGACCCTCCAATTCAGACCAGCGAAGCATCGTAGGTCACTTCGAAGACTTTGAAGAAATCAGGAAATCTCATCATTGGGGCTTCCACCATTCTGTTCTTAATATCATCAAAAGCTTTGGTGGCGGCCGGGGTCCAGTGGAAATCACCCTTCTTCAAACAGTCAGTGATAGGAGATACAATGGTGCTGAAATTTCCGATAAATCTCCTATAGAAGGTGGCTAGTCCGTGGAAGCTGCGGAGTTCCTGTATGTTCTAAGGAACAAGCCATTCTACAATGGCCCTCATCTTCTCGGGATCTGCAGAGACCCCTTGGGTTGACACAATAAAGCTCCAAAAGATAACACAATGTACAAGGAAGGTACATTTCTTAGAATTGGCATAAAGTTATTCATACCTTAAGACATCACAAACTTGCCTTAAGTGGTCCAAGTGCTGACTCATCGACTGACTGTAAATAAGAATGTCGTCAAAGTAGACAATGACAAACTTTCCCATAAAAGGGCGCAACACTTGCATCATCCTCATGAAAGTACTCGGGGTGTTACTCAGCCCGAAAGGCATGGATAACCAATCGTAGAGACAATCTTTGATCTTGAAGGCAGTTTTCCACTTATCTCCAGGTCGGATCTGGATCTGGTGATATCCACTCTTGAGATCGATCTTGGAGAATAGAGTGGCACCCATCATCATATCAAGCATATCGTCCAGCCTCGGAATAAGGAAACGATATTTGACAGTTATTTTGTTGATAACACGGCTATCAACGCACAATCGTCAAGATCCATCCTTCTTAGGAGTAAGAAGGGCTGGCACCGCGCAGGGATTGTGAGATCTCGTTCCCTTACTGTTCCTCTCTGAATTGCAATATAAGACTATAATTGGAGACTATAGATGACTCTGGTAAATGGCTGGGTTAATCGACATTCTTTCCAAGTTGCATCTTGGGGCATGACAGGGACTAAGACTCTCTTTAATGAAACCTCGCTGCAGTAACTCATCTACCTACTTCTTGAGTTCAATATGCTTCGTGGGGTTCATGCGATAGTGTGGCAGGTTAGGGAGGTAGGCTGTAGGGATAAAGTCTATTGCATGCTGAATGTCTCTAAGTGGAGGTAACTGATCTAGAGATCATCAGGGAAGACATCAACAAACTGTCCCAGAATGGATTGGACTTTCTGAGGGATAGGTTCGTCAGATTCATTGGGAATCTCACAACCAACTAAGGCATACAGAGGTGAGCCTTGAGCGATCTCAGAATCTAGAACCTTGGCGATGACCAGGTTTAGTCCTTTCTTGGACTTAACATTTGGATTTGGAGTCATCCATAACCCGAGGCTACGATGGTAAAAGCTTAACCTTTTACCCGCATATTCGAACACGCAGGTGTTCGAACGCCCATAGATGTGTATATCGTTGTCAAAAATCCAAGGACGACCTAAAATAATTTGTCCCACATCCATAATCAGCACATCCCACCAAACATTCTCCTTATAGTCAGCAAAAGAGATAGGTACGATGCTTCGTTCCTTCACCTTCAAGATCGTGGAGTTGACCCATTCTACCTTATAAGGGTTGGGATGAGGAACGGTAGAAAGACCCAACTTGGACACCATGCTGGAGGATACAATAATGATGCAACTGCCACTATCCATGATGACCTTACAGTTTTTATACTTGATTTTGATGTAGGTGTGAAAAATTGCTGTCCTATGCCAGTCATCGGTGGGAGACGAGTGTGACAGCGCGCACATCTCACCACGCAGATGGGAGAGGTGTCCAATTTCTGAAGGCAATGGAGGACAGCAGTGTCATCATCATCCTCAAAGAATTCGCCTTCATCCTCTACTTGGTGGATTTGATCAACCTCGGGCTCTAAATCTTCCTCAGTGATCTCCTCGATAATCGAGACTTTATAGGGACTGGAGCACTGAGAAGCAATATGCCCATACCCTTGGCATCGAAAGCACTTGGTCCCGAGACTAGACCAAGGGGTATCCGGGGTGGGAGGTTTACTCCTAAAATCAGATCGAGTGCAAGAGGACCAGTGGGTGGTCCCTGGGGTCGGCCAGGCAGTGGGAGTGTGAGGAGTGGAACTACCAGAAGTTCTGTAGGCCAGCCTAGAATCATGGGATCGACTCGGGTGCTGGGAATGGGTTTCCTCCAGATCTAACACTAAGTTGTAGGCGTTCTCAAGTGTAGTGACGTTCCGAACAAACAGCTCATTGTGAAGATCCTCTTGTAACCTAATACGAAATATAGACATGATCTGCGCGGGGGTGGTAGAGGTCTCCCCTTTGCAGCGAATCAGGTAGTCATCAAAGGACGCGATGTACTCCTTAACTGGTTTGTTGCCCTGAGTCAGCCTATTCCACCTATCCAACAATATGGGAATGTACGAGGAAAGTACTTCTGCTTAAGTTCACGCTTTATGGATGACCAATCAATAATGGAATACTCATTGCGGGCTTCTCTAAGGCTTTCTAAATTGGACCAGAACTGACTCGCCTTACCCGTGAGTTTCATCTCGGCAAAACTAGCCTTCCTAGCCTCAGAGATATTATATCACTTAAAGAAGCTATCCATATATTTGACCCAGTCAAGGAAACGCTGGGGATCGAGGGTTCTATCAAAGGTAGGAGCATCAACTTTAATGTTTTTCATTAGTGGTATGCCAGGGTCATGATTATGGTTGTGTCCATACTGAGGAGCTTGATGAGTGGCACGATGCAGCCTCTCATCCTGGTAGGTATCATCCCCATACATAGAAGGAGGTCTAGATGGGGTGTAGGGGGTTGGATGATCCCAAAAACGTTCAAATGTGTCGAAACGTTCAGTTGTGTCCCTATGAAGTTCAGCTAGGTCGGCTTGATTCTCTTTGAGTTGCTGGCTAATTGTATTAATTTGACCTACCTGTAAGTCTAAAGCCCTCCCAAGTTGTTTCGGGTCCATTGAGATTCATACGGGACACCTACGGTGACTAGGATGTAAAGGACAACAATTTATATGAATGAAAGCACACTTATAGCTTCAAAACAGATGCAGTAAATGTATGGACAACAAACATAATGATGCTAAATCAAAGGAATGCAATGTTGGAACAACTAGCAAACTGTAAAGATGATAAAGAAAACTCTACGATTGATCATAGTACATGCACTAAGAGCAAACCATGCTCTGATACCAGATGATGCAGAACTAAATATGCTTTTGATGAATGCGATGAGAACTTGTAGGATCTTGATAAGAACAAATAACAATTAAGACTATTAGAAATCAAAATAATAAAAGAAAACATAAGAGGGGTAACTACGCTTAGGCCAAATCACATGCTAAGTACTTAAATTATCAAAATAACTTAGAATCTCAACAACATGCAAATTAAGTAGTCATTCAACAAAAATCCCTAATCTAACATTGATATAAACAACATAGAAAGTAAAATCGAATCCTACGTTTACCAAGCGGAGGCAGAGGGCGAAGCACGAGAACTTTGTGATTAAATCACCACCTACAAGGTTAGCGGATTAGAAAGATAATTGACAAGGGAAGAAGTTCACCCTTGCTATTGTCTCGAAACAATTTGTCGCTGGACGTTGGCAAGATGCTCGGCGATTGCCTCCGAGAGTGTGAAGATGATGCACGTACTCTTTAATAGAGTTATCAATTTATGTGTTGAAATCGAAGAAGGTAGAGTGGAGGATGTTGACGTTCTCGTACTCGTCGTAAGCAAATCCGTAGTCAAGCTATGGTTCGGCCATTCATCGGTGTTGAATGATTGATGTGCAGACGAGGATCGTAGTTGATTCCCTTGGTGATTTCTCTAGGGAGAAAGAAGTTTCTCTCTAGATTTTAAATGGAGGGAAAGGTGGGCCGACCACTAAAGGAGGGAGGGGGAATTAAACTTGGTTCAGATTTTGTGGAGGGAAAGTATTTCAAACAACTCCTTAATTAATTGACAATGCGGTCGAGTGATACCTCTTTATATGGCCCAAATACTTCACAAAATAAGGTAACATTAACATTTATTCACATATATAGTGTATTTTCTTATTAAAAAATAAATAAAAGAAATATAAATGAAAAAATAAAATCAGCATTTCAAATTCAACTCAAAGTGGAGCTTTTGATCAAATGACAACAATGAGAACATAAAATGATTAAGAACCCCATAGGTCCTCCTTAAAAATGCCTAACTTGAAATTCTTGCATATTTGAGAGAGTGATGATATACTTTCTTGTAGTTTCTTCTTCCTCTCTTGACTTGTGTAATTTGAAACTTTTTGTCCGTTAACTCTTTAATGCTAATGTTAAAGTCAACAGGCAAAAGTTAGGGCATCCCCAACTATGGATGGTCATCAAGAGAAAAAATCTCAGGTTGATTTGGATCAATAGTTTTGTTAGTTGGTGTGGTTCTAGTCATACCCCTTGGGCTAACTTTTTAGTAATGCACTACTTCCAATAAAGGATCTAATGTTGATTCAAAGTTAACAAATTAGATCAAAAGTAGACAAAACTGCTACCATTGTATTAGAATATTGGTTTTTTGTCTGTTGAATGCTCTTCACTGCCTCGATTTCTAGGAGGTTTATGTAGTTCTGGGTCTGGGTTGAAACATCCTGAGAAGTAGTGACAAAAAATTTAGGATGAAGAATAATGTGAAGGAATTCCTTCAACATCCACCTTATGCCAATACCTACAAGCAGTAGACCTAGGAAAATCTTCTTCTTCAAGGGATGATAACATTCATTTGCATTATAATCGTAGCTACAAATAGCCTAGAAAGCCTAATAATAGCAACATCTTATTTGAAGTTGTTTATAAAAAAAATGGAACAAAGAGAGTATGTAATAGATTGGTTGAATAATGAATCTAGAGATAAGGAAAAGCAATTCAAATGGGAGTAATAGGTAAGGCATACACTAAAGCATTTGCTTTGGGAATTCATCAACATAGTATTAACTATTGGAGAAGAGTTTTGAGTAATACGATTTGAGGAATAGCTAGATAAAAATATTATCAGAATAAATAAGCCATTTGAATAACCCCAACAAATATCACATTGTCCATGAATCTACGAACAATCTTCATATTGAGCCATCCATAGAATTACATACATGAGAGAGTAAGGAGATGCTTGTAATAGCCTCCAAATTTAATTTCACTGAAATTTTTGTAAATATGAAATTTTTATTGGGAGTGCTACTATACTTTGCTTGTGAAGCGCGTGGACGCTAAGCCTAATTATCATACAACAATATCAAATCTTTATCCTACTACATGGGGTCGGCTACAGGAATCCTTTTTCTCCATTGTTTCCTATTAAGAGGCAGTTCTTATATATATATAATAATAATAATAATAATAATAATAATAATAATAAATTGTTTAATTAGATAAAACATTATTATTTTTCTAGCATTTGTGTTGTTGACTTCTCTAGTGAATTTCTTGTCATTCACAGTCTCAAACTTTCGTTGCTCACATGTGGATGCATTTTCTTCTTTTTCTTTTGCTTATGGTTTTGATGGTCTCTGGGCTTTTTTAGGTAATCTTGGCGTGATGCACATGCCACCGTTTATTCTTGCAAATTGGGTAACATCTGAGTGGTTTTTTGTTGACATTACGATTCAATTAAGTGCTTTCCATTGATGTCTCATTAGATCAAATCGGATTCTAGGATACATGCAGAGGTCAATGAGTGCAATATCACATGACATAAAAATTAGTATCACACGTCTTAAGATGATTTATAGTATGGTGATTTTTATGTTCATTTATAGTGAAATAGTAATTAGTACCTTTCTATGATGATATATTAACATGCAACCACATTAGGCTTAAACATACATATCTATGGTTGACTCATTATTCATTTATGATTTCTTTTTATATCTGAATATATTTATAGTCGATTTTACTATGACACCTTGAATCCAATAAATTATGTGCCAACAACAACAATGTCAAGTCTTTATCCCACTACGTAGGGTCGGTTATATGAATCATATTTTTCCATTGCATCATGTTAAGAATCAAATTCTCATTTAAATCAAATAAAAAAAGGTAATTTTTAATATTTTTTAACTAAGTCTTTTTAGGTCTACTTCTAACTTTTTAACATAGGAATCTAATACATCTACTCTCCTTATTGAGTTATCGGAATGTGGACGTTTTGTGTGCCCAAACCATTTAAGGAGTCTCTCTCTAATCTTATCTACCACTGGAGCTACTCCAACGTTTTCACTTATATACTCGTTTTGCATTCTATCTCTGAGAGTGAAGCCATTCATCCACCTGAGCATCCTCATCTATGCAACAATTTAATTTAATTTTATGCTTCTCTTTTAGTAGCGAACCTTTTCACGTGAGCGCCAACCTATAGATTTAATGACTTTTTTTAACCCATTAGCATGACTAGCCGATACTAAAAAAGATTTTATCAATCTACACATCCATTGCGGCGTTCATGCGTACGCACACAAACATAAACACATGGGGGGGGGGTCAAAACATTACCTTGTCTCTTGGGATGCTGGTTGCTTCTCGGTTTGGGGCTTCACTCTCAGTTTTTGGCTGTGGAGCTACTTTGTATCAGCTCATTAATGCTTGAGTTGCTGTTTTTCAGCTCAGTAAAATGGATAATTTAATTTCTTTTTAGCTCATTATGAGGATTTATTTGGTTCATTCCCCATTGTCTTTGGCCCTTTGATTTCCTCCCCTTGGTTCCTTTTCCCGTGACTGGTTCTCTGTGCCCCTTCGATTTTCCTCTCTCTTATCTACAAACCCATCTGCCTTCCAAAATTTACCCCGGAACTTAGTTTGTTAAAACTCCCTCGCCGAATAAGAATAGCGCGGCGGGGAGGCCGGGGCCGAATTTTCGGAGCCCACACTTACCTCTTTCTTCTATCCGCAAGTTCGACGCCACTTGTATCTTTCTTCTCTTATCAAGGAATGCAGCAAGTTTAGGTGTTTGTTTTTTTTATGTTCTAAATATGAGTTGTAAGGTGTTGTTTGGTCTTATTAAGCATGTAATTTCTTATCCTAGGAAGTCTGTTTCTTTTGCTTTCAAAAATTAGATTTTTTCTATTTTTTGCTTGCATTATATATATATATATATTCTATACATTATCGGTAAGTATGTAACAAGTGTTTTATAATAAATATGAAACATGTTATCTTCATAATAAAAAATGATTTCTCTAAATAAATTTATAGTATTCAAAGGAGGCAACATGTATGAAATGGATGTTGATACTACATGAATCATTTCAATTTTAGGGATTTTTGTAATAACAAATCAAGACAAAGCTATGCATTTTACTTAGTATTTCATTATGATCATTAAATAAAATCTATGAAAATATGTGCATCAAAATCTGAATAACAAGTATATGTCTGACAATTTATAAAATATCCAAGAACCTATTACAAATATCAAGGATAGTGCCTCAACAAAGAATGGTATGTTATCTTTCAATAAATAAAAATTACTTACCTCAAAGCAAGTGGTATAAAATTCCAAAATTTTTTAGATTAAACCTAATCAAGCCAAATGGATATCAACTAAAAGGTTTTTCATAATAAGGACCGTGATATAGGTGCATTCTATTTAGCATAGATTACACCAGAATCTCCCTAAATTAATTGTTATCCTTGTGGAATGATGTCTATACTATTAAACCTAATCATAAAGGTTATCGTAAAAGTATTAAATCAATGCTTGAGGCTAAAATTAACCTCTCTAAAACACTTTAACATACTTACCGAAAGTAATGAGAAAAAAACGATGATGTGAGTAGCCAAAGATCAAGAACAAAAATGCAATAAATTTTCTATAGAGAGTAAGAACAATAAATTGATTATATTGCTATTGAAAGGATGAGAACAAAAATGTTACCAGTTGAGGATTTACCTTATAAATGTGCCAACTTAGGTCAAATTTATGAGAGGATGAGGAAGGTGACAAAAGTTTTATGCAGGTTATTACAATTGGTAACATTTCTTTGAAATTATTGATGATGCTAAACTTGTGGAGGAAACCCTTACCACACTTTTGAATTGTATTACTACCTTACATGAAGCTTGGAGATGGGTATGCTCAATCAATTTTATTCCAACCACCTTCCTAACTAACTTTTAATTTCTTTTTCAAGTAATATTCTATCCATCTTTCCTCCTAACATTTGAAATTTGTAAAAGAATTACAATAATTATTGGAATTAAAAAAAAATCATGTAAAGCATTGGGACTTGGTGTCTGAACCACTTTATATTGCATTTGACTTCCCATCGGTCAACCATTGTAGGAATTCCCTTTCAAAAGCACACTTAACTTTAGAGTTCCGGATGAAACTCTAATTATTACACTAAAAGGTATCCACATATTTGAGTGTAAGTCCTTACTTTAAGTGCTCAATATTTCCCTTCTTTTTTTTTTTGACGGGGGATTTAATTCATCGTATCCTCTTTTTTGCCTATAAAAGTTCACCATCTTAGAAATTTGCTAGGAGCCTCTCTTTTGCCCGGATGTGATTACTCCTCTTTCTCATTGACTTCCCTTGTTAGATTTGGGATATCATAATATAGACATCTCATATCATTTTTCTAAACCTAACAACTGAAATCTTAAATATTTATTAGACTTCAGTTCTTACCCGATAGTCTAATATCGAACCATATTGAGTAATCCTTATGGTAGTACTTTGAAGACTAAATCTAATAACTCTTTTGGATCAAAGAATTAGGTATCAACTATAGTTTGGTTGGGTTGGTTATGCTATTGAGTTCCGTTATATTGGATAGCCTATCACTAGCAACATTGTTTTATTTTATGACTAATGCTTTTTTCTTTCATATATATGAAACACGGATGAATGTCTATTCGTTTCCTTTTATTAAGTGGTTATTTGTTTGCATCTACAGTTCCGATTAATTTGCTTTGGGTTATTCAGTTTTATTATAACTGTTAATTCCAGTGGGAGAACTCAATAGTTTTTCATGCCATAGATTCTCCGGAAGTTGACCGTATGATTATACCCTCTAATTGTGTACACATATATGGACCTATGAACTCTGGTTATATTAACAAACGAAAGGAACTTGACAATTTTAAAACTTATAAAAAGCCCAAGCATCAGTTTTCATGATTTTGTATTAAATATTAAACAAATTGCAGTTTGTCTTCTTTGCAGTTTCTGGGACTAATAGAGATTTTCATGTCCTTGAGGAAGAACAGCTACCTAGCAGGTATATTGCCAATGGGTGAAAGACAATTAAATGAAGTTTCATTTAACCATTTTGTAGTTGCGTTTAATTGAAACACTTGGTCTTTGTTATCTCCTGCTTACAATTAAGTGTAATAATCCTAATTACTTCTTGTGATTATTTTTATTTTCTTAAAGAAAAAGGCTTTTATTAACAATCAATGAAAACAGTGTAATACGTTGCATGTGCACAATACTGCGAAATGAAAGAGCAAAAAACAAAACACACCATGAAGGGCAACTAGATAACAATGAAGCATGGCCCTTCTGTTAGAAGAGAAGAAATATAGAACTTACAGTTTTGTATAATTTTTGAGAGTAATAATATAATTTGTTGTCATTTCTGCCCCTCATCGCATTTTGAAGCTTTTTGTCCATTAGCTCTTTTGTACTAGAAATTCTAATATTAGAGCGAACAAACCAAGTTTGGATTATCAATATCCCCAGCAACATGATACCCATTAGGAATAAAATTCTCTGGAGGATTTGAATTAATAATCTTGTGAGTAGTTGCAGGCTAATCATTCCTATTGGCCTAACAACCATGGCATGCTTTAATTCTATTATATAATCTAACGTTGATTTGAAGTTTGTGTACACACCAGATATGTAGTAGTTAAAACTAGCACCATTACAGTAAAATGTTCCTTTTTATTAGTTGAATACTCTCCACCGTCTTGATTCCTAAAAGATTTCTGTAACCTAGTTTGCCTTGTTACATCCTAGTAAGTTTTAACAAAAACATTTGAAAGAAAAATGATAAGAAAGAATGTCTTAAAATTTTACCTTCTGCCTGTAGCCAGGAGAAGTGGAATTAATCTAAATCATGTTCTCCAAATGGTCAGTAATGTTCATTTCAACTAAAACCCTAGCCACTGATGGCTTGGATAGTTTCACTATAGCAGTATCTACTTAAAATACTTGCCAAAAATTAAGAGAATACATAGTGGATTAGTTAAAATTGTGAATTTTAGTGTTAAAAAATTAATCCAAGTTTTGTTACACAAACAATCAAGATGAGGGGACTACTTGAGCAAATATATTTGGAAACCATTCACATATTATGATTTTCATGAAAAGAGTTTTGAATAATAGCTCAACTCTATAATCCCCAATTAATCTTAAATCAACTATGAATATATGAACAATAAACATGCAACCCGGGCGCCGGTGCAGCGGCCCTTGCACACTTGTCACTGTATTCAGGCCATACAGCGCGTCGCTTCCAGGGGACGCCCTAGCATTAACACAATTTCTTAAATGATTCATGTCATTGTTGTTCGACAAGTTTTACACTGGCTGTCGACTATTTAACGCAACCCTCTACTTTTCTTATCCAGGACTTGGGACCTGACAACGGCAGTGTTAAATCTTTCTAATAAAGAAGAAAGAAAAAATGGATGCAAACTCTAAGATCACTTTGAGAAAATGTGCATTTGTTTACCTTTATAACATGTTGCTAGCTTGTGTTGAATTGGTACATGACGTTGCTGAAACTATATGGGAAAACGAGAGGAAGAGATAGGCCGAAGACTAGGACCCTGATTCTCCCAAACAATCGGCGAAACAGATGGAGTGGATATCAAGGAAACATTTGTAGCCAGTGGAAGTGAGCTGGCATGACACAAAAAAAAAACGCGATGTAGAGCACAAATTGACTAGTAACAAGCCAGCTTGACAGTAAGGGTGCTACCTATGATTTCCAAAATAACCAAATGATTCTAAGGAATAAATGAAGCATATAAACAAAATTTATAATGCACATACCACCAATTAAAACAATTATTCATTTCCTTTAGATGCAATACCAAAATCATATATTTAAGCATCTTAATGCATGTGTGCACTAACTTAACGACATTGCTGTACTACTTCCTAACGACGCCCAATAAAACCTATATTCAAGCAAACGTAGTATATATCAATCACCCAACATATATTTTCCAAAGATATGATCATGAAGAAAGGACTTAGGAATGCAAAACCTACTAACTTTATAAAGATATCCAACTTGAACCATAAAGGTAGCGTAAGGAATATGACATATCTTTGTGATCGTGATAAATCAGGTGAAAGTTATGACTTGTCAAATACTCTTATTTGATTTTATCAAAATCAGGCAAATAAAGTGCATAGAAGTTAAAAAAATAGAAACCAATGATGCTATGCCCAAAACTTTATTTTGAATGCATGTGTATGGTTTTCAGGATAAAATTGTAATCCTGAAATACTCAATTCATTTGACATTTATACTACTCAACTTCTTTTATGTATTTATATCTCAAAGCCTGGTGATTATAAATGAAAATAAATTAATTTGGTATTAATTAACGTTGCCAATATCTTAAAGCTTGAATGAGAGCATATACTTCTCTATCTTAGGTGTAGTATTCTCCATTTATTCTTATTCAATTTCCCTTTAAAGTAGACGACTTGGTGGCCGTCTTGGATAATAACGTCTCTTATTCCAACACCAATGACATAATAGGATATCTAGAAAATCTCCTTAAGAATTATGGAGTGTTAGAACTAGTGATATTGTAATGACACTTTTATTTGCTCGAAGGCTTTGAAAGTAGAAGATGTCTAAACAAATTTGTTTTTTTTAATAATAATTGTCAAAGAGGCAAATGATAGAACTGAAGTTCTTAATGAACCAACTATAAAATATGGGTAATCCATACAAAATTCTGATTCTGAAATTAGGATTGGTTAGTCAAGGGCTGCCATGATTTTTCTAGGGTAGAAGACATAAAGTAATGAATTATGACTCTTCACTAAATATATATGCACTTTTTAAGTTTTTTATACATTTCATCTCTTAAATAGAACAATTGATATAGTTGATCAAGATACTCATTCTCAATGTATTTCATACTTCATTTGGCTCAAATTTAATTTTTTATATAAAATTAAAGAATTTATTTTCTAAATTAAAACTTTGTATTTATTACCACCGCGATGATTTGCCTCCTTGATTCTAACACCTCGTAATTTTTTACGTTTGTAAATTACCTATACAACTCACACATCACAATTGCTAAATTCTTTTATATTCCTATAATTTATTTTTCTAATCATATAAATAAAATCAATTTATTCTAAATAATATTTTTACCTCAAAACTTTTCCTCGTCATATACCAATTGAGTCCTAAATAACAATTGGATATAATCTAAATTTGAAATTTTACACAAACAAAAACAAGAAATCTACCAAAATTACATTTCTTACCTTTTCCTTATTCTTCGCCCTTTCATTTTATTCTTCTACCGGATTCCTCACCTCAACCCTTCGGCCTTCCTTGCTTCCAGCCCTTAGTCGAACTCCAACAACCCTAAGAGAGTTTCCAGCACAAGAGGTTTATGGCTTCGACAGAGACGGAGATGTAATTTATTTAATTGTGACTGTTTATTTTACTTAAATGCCCATAGACAAGGCCGCTGCATGGCCTGTTAAGTGGAAAACCCCAAAATTTTTCCTACCCAGCTACATTAATTTTTATATATGAACAATATTTCTAATTAAAAACTTTAGGAAAAAAATGCAAATCAACACTAATTCCATAAATTTCACATATTTACAAATTGGCACATAGTTCTATATACCAATTTGCTCTAATTGACAAGTAGAACACAATAGAATAATTTTTGCTGATTTTCGTGAAAGTTGGTGTTTTGGGATATAATTTAATTTAGGAAAATTTTTATTTTTACTTGAAAATTTCGGGTACTACACTTAGCTTCTATAATGTACCGACACGGACACGGCGACATGGACATGACACGACACGGACACGGGACACGACATTTTTTAAAAATATAGGACACTTGTGCGGCGTGGGCACGACATAATAATTTTTTAATATAATATATAGAAATTAAGGTAACATTATGTTAAAAATGGCAATAAATAATAAATCATAATCATAATAATTTGTTTAGCTTATAACATAAAGATGTTTAGTACAAAATGTCTAGTACAATCATAAAAATATAAACAAAAAATCATTTAGTACAACATGAAAGTCCAACTACTCAATAGAGAGAATGATAAAATTAGATTCAGAGGTTGGTATTTGACCTTCAATGTCATTATCATTGAATATCATTGCTTATAACTCTGGTTCATCTAGAGAAAGATTTGCAACATCCAGTAATCCCATATCATCAAGACACTCGAATCCATCTCCAGCAACATCTCACATATTGTTATCACCTATTATATAAAGTGGAGTTTTCCTTGATAGAAGACGAAGATTTGTATGCACAAACTAAATCTTCAGTCCGTTGTGGAGTTATTTTATTTCTCTTCATTGATTTAATAAATGAGTATGTGCTCCAATTTCTCTCACAACAAGAAGAGGATGATACTTGACCAAGAAGTTTTATTGCTATAGTTTGAAGAAGCGGTGCTGAAGCTTCATGAATCAACCACCACATTTTTGAATCCATCCTCCATCTATCAACCAAATATTCTTTATTATCAAAATCCTCTAAATATCCAAATAACTTTGCAAGTTCTATATTAATTTTTCGTCTCTTCTCATTTGGAAAATATCGTTTCAAGCATATCTTTCTCATATTTGACACTTCTAAATCTTTTTGTGGTGAGACACATTGAGGATCTTCTTGAAGCCATTCTTTACTTCAATACCTTCAAATAATACAAAACATATAAAATTATTTATTTATTTACCAAGAAATTTAAAATTAATTTAAAAGATGAATACAAATGTACCTTGGATTTAATGAATCAGTCAAACAATGCAAATGTGTGTTGATTTTGGTTCACCTATCCTCAAGAATGGTATAGACAATGCTAAAAAAATTTGTCTTCATTATGTAACTTTCTTTCATGTTTGTATATAATATCTTTCACTTTTGTTAACATAGAGTCCCACATCTTATAAATCAAATGTAGGTATGATTTATCTGTGTCAGCCTCTCTCAACATGTCATAAATCGGATCAACGAAAGCCAAAATATAATCTACATCATCCCACCACAAATCATCTAAGACATTTTCTTTCACATACCTTGCCTTCCCAGCATCATGTTTTCGATAGTAAGACAACTTCTCACTAATCACCATAGATTGAAGAACATTTTTTATTTGTTTGAATCTTCTCAACATGATTATTACAGAGGCAAAACGAGTTTCAACAATAGCTAACATTCTCATATATGAGAAATCATTAAACTTTGAAAGACTCATTGAATGGTTCATAATGAAATTTCTGATCAAAATAGCATCATCTACAACCACTGTTATTCAAAAACATTCAGTATATATGATTTCATTTGCCTCTGAATTCTTTGTTGCACAAATATTTTTTAGAGCAAGATTTAAAGTGTACACAATACATGGAGTCCAGAATATATGAGGATAAGTTTGCTCCACCAACAATCCTGCAGCTTTACACACCAGTGCATTATCTGTTATAACCTGCACAATATTTGAAGGCCCAATAATGACTATCATCTCTTTAATCAACTTGGCAATGAAATATTTATTCTTGTATTCTCTTTCATAATTCACAGCTTTAATAAACATTGGGCAATTCTTTGTAACGACCATGAAATTAATGAGTGGTCTTCTTTGAGGATCAGTCCAACACTCACACATCAAAGTGACTCCTTTTTATTTCCACACACCTTTTGTTGGTTCAAGCTATGTTTCAATATGTGCTCTTTCTCTTTCCCATTATTTTGATCTTAATGCATTCTAGCCAGGTGGAATATAACCTGCAAAGTTGTTATTACATGCAAAAGTGAATGCATTTTTGTAATGAGGATTTCTTGCAAGGTTAAATAGAACTCCAGCTGAAAAAAACATCATTGCAATTTCACCATCTAATTCCTCTCGCTGCTGGATGTTAAAAGCCTTCTCTAAAGCACTACTGGCAACTCTTCTTTTCTTTGAATTATATCCTTCACTTCTATATGATAATGAATTATCAACTTTAATAGATGAGGAAGAAATGTGGGATGAACCATAGGTAGATGGCGCAGTGAAAGCGCACCAAAAGCACAGTGAAAGAGCATTGAAAGCACAGCAAAAGTGCAATGAAAGCGCATTAAATAAACATATTTTTATTATAAGAGTAATTTTAATCCAAAATAAATAAAATACTTTAAAAAAATATGTTTTTCTGATCACAAATCTACAAAATCATTAATAAATGAAGAGAAATGAAGAATGGAGAAAAAAATGGCGAAATCAACTTACAATTTTGAAAATTTTTCTGCGGTTTGGCGTCGGCTTCCCTCGGCTGCGCGTAGAAACTGAGGGCTTGTTGCTTACGACCGGAAGGGAAGACCAAGGGTGCGATCTC
This sequence comes from Dendrobium catenatum, assembly GCF_001605985.2. Classification (NCBI taxonomy): domain Eukaryota; kingdom Viridiplantae; phylum Streptophyta; class Magnoliopsida; order Asparagales; family Orchidaceae; genus Dendrobium; species Dendrobium catenatum. The sequence continues at coordinate 336,299 of NW_021591549.1, forward strand.
CAGCCGACTGCTGCTCGCCTCAATCGCTCGGGAAGACCACAAATACAAATAAGAATACGAGATTAAGGCAAAAATGAAGACTCGGGCATGAACCGGCTAATATGAAATAGTGGGATTAGGGTTTTTTTTTATTTATTTAATTATACAATAGCCGGACACGCTTGTCCGGTTTATTTTTTTTAAATGTGACACGCTAATGACGTGTCCGACATGTGTCCTCGCCGTGTCGGACGCTTGTCCGTGTCCGACACTGCACCCTTTTAAAATGAAGTGTCGGTGCATCAGAAGCTTAGCTACCTTACGAACAACCAAAATCTTAAGATTCTTAAGATTTTAGTTCTTACTCTCAAAAACATTTTTTTAGAGCTTTTTAAATACCCTCATATAATCTTAGGACAACATGTTTTTTTTATTTTACACCACCTTTTAACTTGAAGTCCAAAACTAATAATTGATCTTGTATATATACATTTTTACTTAGAATGATTTTATAATATTTGTAATTTAAATGGTCTATTTTTGTTATATAAAAGTAATCATCCGTGCTTTACTATGTCTATTTTTATAAGTTATGAGATGCTCCTCTTTTTTCTTAAATAAATTATTAAAAATACAAAATTATAAATTAGAGCAAAATCTAATATGATTCTATCACATTCATTAGTCGCTTTAAATTCATGATCGCTTTAAAATATTCTACCACCTTACCAACATGTCTATTTGAACTTTTTCTAATAAAAATTCTTTTTTCAAGAGTTATCTTTTGTATTAATTCTTTTAAGTCATTCCATTTTTTTAATATATATCCAAACTTATTTGAGGTGCATAAGCTCCTATAATATTGACAATCTTAGTATCAACAACAATCTTTAAAACTATAATTCTATCTCCAATTCTGTTAATTTCTATAACATTATCCTTCAAACTTTTATTAATAATCACATCTACATCATTTTTAATACGACCTTACATGAATACGATAGTTTAAATTATAAACTATCAATCTTCTTTGCCTTTTTCCTCCTGAATACATATAATATTTATCTTCCTATAAATCATAATATCTATTAATTTCATTAATTTGTTCGTAATATTATATAATTCTAAGCTCCTATCCTTATTTAATACTGCACTTGGGCATCGATGCAATGAGTTAGAATAATATTATTAGGCTACACAATACATCAATCCTTTTATTGCACTGATGCAATGTCACTGTTATTAGGCCACACAATACATCACTTCCAAGGAATGCCCTAGCATTAATATAATATATTAAAGGATTGATGTCATAAATGCTTGACAAATTTTATGCTGGTTGTCGAATACCTAACACAATTCTCTAATTTCTCATCCAGGGCTTAGGACCTGATAACTACAGTATTAATGAAGCAAATTTACTTTATGAATTAAAAATTGAATATCTTACACAACTAACGATCAACAGTTGAAGAAATCCCTTGGCACCAATCACCAGTCTTATTCTTTTTTAAACAAACTATGAATTATAAAATTCTCAAATCATAAAATTTGCTAACTTATAACTCAGTTTTAAATCAAAATAACCTCAAAATAAATTTTTACCCCATAATAACCTCTCCTCATACAAGGCTCAATGCCTATCAAGCCAATTTGATGAGAAATTACAAATGACGGATTTATCTTACCAATCCCAATTCTCCATTCCTATAGCTTCTGCTAGACTCATACCATCCAGCTCTCTGGATGACATAAAAATGGAAATAAAGTGAGATGCTAAGTGCTTAAGGGGCTGCTTCTTTGCTGATAAAAGAATGCAGAGTAAAATGAAATGTAGTGTAAAATGAATACAACAACAACATCAAGCCTTTGCCCCACTACGTAGGGTCGGCTACATGAATCCTTTTTCGCCATTGTCTGGTTAAAAGTCAAATTCTCATTTAAATCTAATAAAGAAAGATCATTTTTAATATTTTCTAACCATGTCTTTTTAGGTCTACCTCTACCTTTTTTAACCATAAGTCAAATCTAATACCTCAACTTTCCTAACCGGGTCATCAAAAGGCCTCCGTTTAATGTGACCAAATCATCTAAGGCGGCTCTATCTAATCTTATCTACCATTGAAGTTACTACAACCTTTCCACGTACATACTCGTTTTGCATTCTGTCTCTAAGAGTAAAGTCACTCATCCACCTAAGCATCCTCATCTCTGCAACACTTAACTTAGTATTATGCTTCTCTTTTAATGGCCAACATTCAGCACCATAAAGCATTGCAGGTCTCACCACCATCTTATAGAATTTTCCCTTAAGTTTGAGGGGGACTTTTCTATCGCACAATAAGCTCGATGCATTCCTCCACTTCAACCATCTAACTTGAATTTTGTGATAATATCCCATCAATTAACCATCACTCTGAACAATAGATCCAAGATGTCTTAAAACGTGTTACTTCTTATTATGACTTGATCGTCTAAAGTCACAAATCCCATCACTAGGTCTATTGGCTACTAAAAGATTAAACTCCATTATTCAGTTTTAGATCTACTTCAGCGAAAAACCTTGAGACTCTAAAGTTGACATCCATAATTTCAACTCCCTCTCTAGTCTTATCAAAGAAGAAATAAATCATCAGTAAAAAGCATACACCAAGGTACATCCTCTTGCAAATGTTTAGTGAGAACATCCATGACCATAGCAAAAGATATGGACTTAAGGCTGATCCTTGATGTAATCCAACCGAATAGGAAATTGGTCAAACCACCTTGTGTTTTGAACACACAAGTAATATTCTTGCATACATATCTTAATGATTTGAATATAAGCAATTATTAACTCCTTTATTTTCAAGAACTCTCCATAGCATTCTTTTGAAACTTTATCTTATGCTTTCTCTTAAATCAATAAAATATCATATGTAGATTCCTCCTTATTCTCTCTATATTACGTCCATCAAACATCTCAATAAATGTATGGCTTCCATAGTAGACCTACCCGGCATGAATCCAAATATAATTTTGAGAAAATATTAGTATCACGTTTGCAACCTACGCTCCATAACTCGCTCCCATAGTTTAAGTATGACACCATTAACTTATTTCTCCAATAATGTCGCACACTCATGTGCCATCACCTTTATTTCTTAATTAATAGAATTAGCACACTCATTCTCCACTGATCTGACATGTTTTTAGTCTTCAAAATAGTATTAAAAGGTTTAGTAAGACAAGAAATTCTTTCATCTCCTAAGCATTTGTACATCTCTAGTGGAATATCATCGGGGTCCAACAGCTTTTCCCACACTTCATTTTCTTTAAAGCCTCTCTAACATTTCTTTACTTATACGCAATAAAAACAAAAATCTTTATTTTCATTTTTGGGTGATAAAATCACTAAAGTCAATCGTATTTTCACATTTTTCATTAAAAAATTTTAGCAAAATATCTCATCCACTGTTGAATATCATCTTCTAAGAAAAGTACTTTTTGATCTTCATCCTTAATACACTTCACTTGAAATAAATCCTTACTACATAATTCTTTGTTTGGCTAACTTATACATATATCTTCCTCCCTCTTTATATCTAATCTATTATATTAAATCATTTAAAGCTAAGCTGTTTTGCATCGCAAATAGCTTTAGATTCTTACGAGCCTCTTTATAGCTTTTCCCACATCATCAGAATTTTTACATCTAAACCAATTTTTTATAACAAATCTTTCTTATTTTTTATTTTTCTTGCACATTTGGATTCTACTGCCGACTATTTTACTATTAGGAGCTTTTCCCTTCGAAAATCCAAGCATATCTTTTTGCAATATTTTAATATAACAAAGTCACTTTTTTCTCACATAATATTGACATCCTCATGCACAGATAAAATCTTACTTAAAAATATTTTTGTTAATATTCTTTTAAATGCCCTCATCTAATCCTAGAAAATCGTTTTACTTTATTTTTTATTTTTTGCCCAAAACTATATAATCGATGTTGGGTACATAAATTTTCACTCGGAATAATTTTACAATATTTACAATCTAAACGATCTAATTTTCTTATAAGAAAATAATCAATCTGCTTTACTATATCCATATTTATAAGTGATATATGCTCATCTTTTTTCTTAAAATAAGATATTATCTATTAAGAAGTCATAAGCTAAAGAAAAATCTAATATAGTCTTATCACCTTCATTTGTCGTTTCAAACACATAGCCACCATGGATGCTTTAAAATCATCAACCTCTTTACCAACATGTCCATTTAAAATCTTCTCAATAAAAACTCTGATGCAGACATCCAATCATGAAGATTTTCAAAGGAGGAGACGATGATCGACGATCGAGATCATTTCCACCATATCTTAATTTGTTATTTGTAATTTTTATTTTATTTATGAATTTTTTGTTTTTACCCCTAAGAAGGTCGTCCAATGTAAGTCCTAGGGGCATATGTGTTCTTGTTTTAGTTTCTTAGCCATAATATAGAGGCTCTTGCTTGTGTAATGTAATGATGAATTATTAAGAAAGAAATTTTGTTTGCACTTGTGTTCTTTGGAGAGAGAACTTGGGTGAGATTCTATTGGGAGGAATCGGAGTTTCCACAGCCGCAGGATGGTCCGGGCTCGTACGTGAAGTCCCTTGGAGAAGGGCAATGTATTACCAGTCAGCTGCAGTTATGTGTCTGGGCTCACGATTGTATCTTCTTCCCTAAATCCTTTTCTCCTCCTCCCTCGACCGCCGACCAAATCCTTCACTTGCCACCGGCCGATTCTCCCACAAACCCCTCCAAAGCCACAAGCCTTCTCCAATCTATCATATCAACCCCGGCCAAAACCACTCCACCACCACCTCTTTAGTCGGCCACCCCATCTCCTCCCATCCTCCTAGCCGCCGACCACCCCCATCCCTTTTTCCTCCTTAATGAGATTTCAATCATCAATTAATTATCTACCCAAAATAGCCTTACCTAATTTGGGTAAGAATTAAATATGTTTGAAACTCAAATTTGGAAATTTCAATACTTCCGAAAAATTAATAAGCAAAATTAGAAAAGTTCCTAAATTTAAGTCTAATTTGATTTTAAATTAGATTTGATTTAATTACCCTTTTCCTAATTTAGAATCATGATTTAGGAAGTTTTAAATTCCCTCCCAATTCCCCTCTCCCCATTAATTACACCCATTATATCCTTCCTTAACCTCCGGGTTCCCTTTCACTTCTCATTAGATCCCAAATAAAGTCTTCATTGGTTATTTCCTTATTTAGCCTATTGTTATTTGGAAAGAATTTGAATTCAAATTCAAAATAATTTGAATTTCAAAAGCTTTCTAATTAAACCAACTCTCATTTAGGAAACCCCTCAAATCTCTCAAATCTGAAATTAATTTCAAATTTAATTACCCTATCACATTTAATGCTATGGTCTACATACATTGCATGTGAACATTTCTCCTCCCTCCCCATATGGCCGGCCCCATCTCTCCCTTATTTTAATTATTTTCTTCCTTATCAAGAAATTTAATTACGGGAATAATTAATCACCTATTTATCCTTTCCTCCATTTTATTTGAATTTCAAATTCAAATCCCTTAATTAAGGGAAATATGAAATTGAATTTCAGATATTTAATTTTTTTTACCCCCTCTTTGTTCTACATCAAAAACTCTTTCTTCAAGAGGTATATTTTGTATTAATTCTTATAAGTCATTCCAAAATTTTAATTTTGAACTCATATCCAATCCTACTTGAGGAGCATAAGCACTTATAATATTAATAATCTTAGCATCAACAACAATCTTTAAAGCTATAATTCTATCTCCAATTCTGTTAATTTTTATAACATTATCCTTCAAACTCTTATCTATAATCACATATGCATCATTTCTAGTACGACTCCTACCCGAATACCATAGTGTATATCCTAAACTATTAATCTCCTTAGCTTTCTCTCCAACCCATTTAGTTTCCTGAATGCACATAATATTTATCTTCCTATGAATCATAATATCTATTAATTCCATTAATTTTCATGTAAGGGAGCCTATATTCCAAGTTCTTATCCTAATTTTAGAATGTATTTAAAATTTTTGTAGTTTGAATGAATGTAAAATAAATGCAGGTGATTATTATTGTTGGTTTGAAGTAAAATAAATGCAATTTAAAACTCAAAAATGGTGGTGATTAGTGGTTGAAGGGCCGCAATTGCGTGATGGAGATGGTGGCCGGCGGCGAAAAGTGTAGTTTAAATACTTTACAATTTTACTCTACTTTTATTTTATTTCAGATCAAATATCGATATTTTCAAGATCAATGCATTTGGAATACTTTACACGAGTTTTACTTCATATTAAACAACCTCTAAGTGTGTGTGTATGGTTGGATCTAGTATTAGCATAGTATCATAGCCATCAGATTTCATATCTGGTTTCGCATGTGTAGGAAAGCGAAAATGATATAAAAGTTACAGTACAATAGTTATATGAATAGTATTTTTAATGTTATGAACAGTAAAATTAAAGACCTAAGTATTTATTTAAAGTAACATTTAATTAATATAATATTGCATTTATTTAGAATAATGCTAGCTTATATAAACTGCATGTAAATTTAATAAAATACATAGGCCTTTAATTATACTATTCAGTAGTCATATGATTGTATTATTAATATTATGAACAGTAAAGTTAAAGATTAGGTATTTAATTAAATTAAAATATAGGTGTTTGCGAGCGATCCGTATGTAGAACTTGGATCTATCCATAAAATTTTGATCTTAAGAATCAATTGGCCTCACAAAGAATCAAATTTTATTCTTTTGATGTTTAATATTCCATTATGAACAATGATCCCTATTTATAGGTATAGAATTATATAGGCTTGACTTCAAATTGGCGGCTCGTACTGCATTTTATTCCTTTTGCTATTTTTAGTCTCCTAGTTTAGAAATACACAACTTTTAATTATTGCTAGCATTTTTATTAATATTGTAGCGATCAGGTTATCAATCAGGAAAAAAGGATAGAGACAATTGAGGATTTGGCTTCTAACATGGTGGTAGCTTATGCCAGTTTTTTTTCAATGCTTTAGTTTTTCTTCTACCGTACTTAATGTCTTGACAATGCTGTGCAATAGAATTTTTATGAAGACAACCGAACAACTAAAATTGGTGATCTAAAAGACTTGCTGGTACTACCTTTTAGTCTTTGGTTTCATCATTTTTCTTGGTTATTTTTCTGCTTGGTGTCCTAACCTCAGTTTCTTTATAATTTTTTATTGTATATTTTGATGGGCTCAGCACGAAAAAGAGATGGAGCTTGTGGAGTTAAAGCAACATATTGAAAAACAAAAGGTATATTAGGTTTCAACACAGGCATGAGTATTCATATTCTTTTTATGCCATCAATATAACGAAATTATTTTCTTAATCTAGTCCTAAGTTCTAATAGGCATTTGTTATATCCTTTGGAGTATTTTAATTCGAAATCTGGCCATTGGATTTTCTTGTTGTTGGTTAGTTTCACGGTCTGTTTGATTGACTTGGCTTACAAAATGAAAAAGCTGCAAACCAGTTCAATTTCTAGATTTCCACATGTTAAGATAGAATTTCAGTCATAATACTTGAAAGATAATGGAGCCCACAGAATTGAATAGGAACTAACATCCATTTGAAGACTTGTGCAACCTCAGAACCATGGACTTCCAAATCCAAGGTGTACCCTTCATCTTGGGAAGAAAATATGCCAAAGAGGCGAATTTCATGACAAAACTCTACGAAGAGAGGGCTATCTAGTTTAAAGGCTTGAAGACATGGCGTGCAATTGAAGAGCATATGGTTTTAATGTATAACTACTATGTGGTTCAGGGGCATATTTGAAGCATGAACACTCAATTCAATGGCATTATGTGGTCATTGCTAGCTAATGAGCTAAAAGAAAGACTATTCGTTCTCATGGATATGACGGGTTTTTTCTTGTGAACCATTGCTTACTTTTGACTTTTGAGCCCTTGGATTGTTTTTAGGAGGATGGGTGACAACTAAGAGCATGAAATCAGGGGCGGATCCAACTTCTTTTTTCAGGGTGGACAATATTTTAATTAATTAGATGATAATAATAAAATAAATAAATAAAATAATAATAATAATAACATTAAATAGTAATAATAATAAAATAAAACTTTTTAAAAATTTTAATCAACATAATACTTTCAAATTTATAAGTGGAAATTTTTATCATTTATTCGCAAAGATGAAATGTTCAGTACTTCGGATGTATGGGCAAACATTGTTAGATGGGTCATAATAGGGCAAAAAATTATTTTTGAGAGGGGGTAGAATTTCAAAATTACTCCTCTTATACATTAATTTTTTTTTTTATGGTGGGCATTTGCCCACACTCACGTAAGTAGGGATCCGCCCATAAATGAAACAACCACTATTATCTTTATTGGTACTTAATATATTTCATATCATTATGGTTGACTTTAATTTTTTTTTCTCCCTTCTAAGATTTATTTTTTAAAGCTTATTTGGTTCATGCTTAAGCTTAACCACTCAACTCCTTTTGGACACTTGGGTTCCTTCAGAAAATTTTGGATTGTTCTTGAGAATTTTTTCTGGAAAACTCTGGAAGACTTTTGGGCCCTTTGGTAGTTTGATAAATTCTGTACAAGGATATTCTAAACATTTCTTCTCGAACTTTGACTTGCTTCTTGGGGAATTATTTTTGATGTTGGAGCCTCCCTAATTAGAAGGGTTGGTGTCATTGCCATATTCTTTTAAGGCAATCATGTTGCCTATAACTGCAAACTATCTCTTGAGAGGTTGCAATTGTCCTCTAGTTTTGGAAGTAGATTTATGCAATAAATGACTTTATGATGAAGATAATATGGTTGTTATTGGTTTTCTAGGAGGCCTTGACATAGGTTCTTTTTCTATTAACAAGTAGATTTAGCTTCCATTAGGGGTTGTGCCATAACCAAACTTTGTTGGTCGTAGTTGATACACCCGTTGACTGGCCCTCTAGGTGGAAAACATAGATATGTACTACTAATTTTTTTATATCATAATTTCTAAATTGAGAAATTTAAAAATTTATACAAGTCTGTAGCGTAGAAGCATTTATAAAATATTTTTCATTTATTTAACTACAAAGCTTCTAATAGACATCATGATTCTCTGGTATATCATCAAACTTTCATGATAATCATACCTGACTAAGCTTTATCTTTTACATAAAATGGTACACCAAAAGATAAAGTTGTAGATCAAAATATAACCCTTTCTGGGTTATATCTTATTCTTTCCTTTACCTGAGTATAGTATTTTATGAGCTAAAAAAAAGCCAGAAAGGTAAATAATTCTAACATTAAGTTTAAAGATCATAAAATTCAATTATTTTCATACATTAGTCTAATGTTTTATCTGAAATGCTTATACATGAAAATACCTAAATAAAAAGTTATGTAAGTGAAATATTTAATTGAAAACAAAATTTTTACCAGACCTTTAGAGGTTCAAGCATCAACAATATCTCATTAAAAGTGTGTATAAGTCTGTTAAACTAATCTTTTATGAGTTTCTTTTATTGATTATATATTTTTAGCTTTCAAATATAACATATATGGGGAAGTAGTTTATTAGCTATTATAACCTGGAAAGCTATGTGCTGATGACCATTTTTCCTTTATAAACGCCCACATTTGTTGCCCTACATGTATAGGTCATCTTACATACTGCATTTAAATGTTGGTTTTAATCAGTTGAATACTCCCTAATTATTAGAAAATTTTCAAAATTTTGAGTGTGCCTAGAAGCACCCAAGAAGTTGCGACAAAATTTTGCAAGAAAAACAATATGAAGCAAATACCTTCAATGTTATCTTGATGATATTCAATTGTAGAAAGTTGTTTAGCAATAATTAATGCATATGTATATTATTTAGAACGGTGAATGATTTAAATCATTAAACTGAGGCGAAGTACTGAAGCCAACATGCAATCTCAAATGGAGTTTATTTAAGGTTTTAAAATGTAAAGGACGAATTAAATGAAATTAATAAAAATATAGTTATGAAATTTTATATGTGATTTTAGGTATTGCATTAAGGAAGGCTATCAAAGTTCAATTATTTGGAAGAAATTTAAAGTATAAAAGTAATCAAAGTGGGTAATTACAATTGTTTTAGAGCAATTACAATTCCCTTTCATTTATTTACAACTATTGTATGTCACAACATATATGTTGACTGAATGTTTAATATATATAATGAATCAAATTGAGGGAAAAACTAAATGGATGACTGTTATTTATAGCAAATTCATTATCTTCATTCTATCGCTATTATTGAACATTATATCATGCACAAGTACTTGCTAAAATTAAATATTTGATATGCAACAAATTTGAGAATGATTGAATAACTTAGTTCTCAAATATTAACTAGTTAATTAGGCTCTAAAATTAGTTAGTCTTAATCATGTCTTTATGATTTACTAATATCTCTTAAGACATGAAATCTCTTTACATATTCATTACAGAATAGATGTGTGTATATATATATATATATATTAGCAATTCACTCAATATATAAAATTACTTATTCTAAAAACAAAATAGATTCCCCTAACATAAACTACCATAAATTATAATTATAGGATTAATTACATATGCACAAGTGATCTTATATGCCAAGCTCTTTATAAGTTGCAAATTTGAAAGTCATTCTTAACCCTATATGATTTAGTGAAATAAAACAAAAGATATTATAAAAAATAAAAATATCAAATAAAATAATTTAATTGCTAAAATCACAAAAAATCAAAAGATTTATTTGATGCATGATTCTCCTCAAGGGCCTCCCAAAATTTATGTTTGATTTAAAAATCCACCTAAAAAACTATAAAAGTATAGAACAAATTTGGTGTTAGGGTTTAACCAAAATTTGATTAAGAAGATGTTGATGTACAAAGAGGAAAAAGAATGAGATACTCTTGCTTCTTCACTTTTTTTCTCTACTCGGCCTCCTCCCCTTACGGTGCTCGACGACGAGTGCGAACACGGAGGTTGCCACCATCAAAGAAGCTATCGATCTTGCCTCCTCCCTCTACATCTTGCTGGGTAGTCGAGGCCACAAAGTTGACGAAAACATCGAACTTCGAAGCCATCGAGTACTACCACCCCTCTTTTCCCGGTATATGTTGCTGCATAGGAGGCTATCGTCGATTATCACCTTCTTGATTTCTCACTCTCAATCGCTGCCTCTCCCCTCTTTCTCTCCGCACTCTCACTATCTCACACACACGAGATGCCCTAAGCCACAATTCAGAACATAAAGGCACGATATTTTCTTAATAGCGAAACGAAGTTCGGGTTAGTTTAGCCAAAATGGTTCGACTTTGCTTTATATCGGGTTATTACAATGTCTATGTTCAAATTAGAATTATTTTTAGTGGCTCTTTAGTTATATATTGGATATTAATCTGTTAAGTATTCTATGTTATTGAAATAACTATATTAACCATCTGACCATTTGTTCCCGTGTCATTAATTCGAGTCTCTGATTTGGGTCGTTACAATTTATGTGTCTGTTCTTCTACTTTTATTATTTTTAATTATCCAAGCATTGCCACAAGCATTTTAAGCTCTAAGGGCAAAGTTTCTTGAATAGTTATGGAATATAATATAGAATAAGTAAACCATGGTAATTTCAAATAATTACAATGAAGAATCAAATTTATAAATTTGGTACAATTTTAAGATATCTTAAGTGGAGTCATCATCTTGATAGGATTTGATTATCATCATGCAAATATAAACAAATTATGCAAATAAGTTTTCTATTTTAGAAATTATTATGCTTTTACCATATTCATAGAAGTTGTTTACCATCATAATTATCACTAAAAGAAAGAAATAATTCAACTTTAATTTTATTATTCAAATATGCAAAGAAATTTTTTTTTTTTCGTTAAAAAATTTGCGATCAGTTGTTTCATTCAAGGCTGAAGCAATCAATCATGATTTTGATCATAAAAAAATAATTATCGGGATTTATTCTCTTTCCAATGAGGGATGACCGAATTTTTAAGCAAATATATATTTGTTGGACTTCCTCTGCTATCTCTTCACCTTCCACAATGGTTCCAATTCAACAAAAATAGTTTTGGATGCTTTGAATTAAATAATTTTTTCAATTAAATAAGGTGCTCATTAATTATGCAATCAAATCATGAAGATTTTAAAGCTTCATTTATTTTTATTCACAAAATTATGTAATAATTTGTATTTTAGTGCTTTTAAAGTAGAGTGAGTTATATTCGAAAATAATGTTGGTTTGGAAGATCAAGGCTTTAGAGAAAGAGAGAGAAGGTCAGCCATTGGGAGAGGGATCTAATTATTCCAGTTAGATATTGAACTTCTAACATAATGGTCGATGGTTGATAGGACTAAAGTTTGCTCATGTTATGATTTTCGTGACCTCTTATGATTGCATATATAGAAATTTTTTTGCATATCGAGCATGTTAAATTATCAAAACAACATAAAAAGGGTTTAATGCATATTATTTGTGGCATATGACCATTTATTGAAATATTTCAGATTAATCCAAATCAAGACCTTGCGTAAGGAATATGCCAATATTAAGGAATGGAAAAGGTTTAAATAATGTCAATGAAATTTAAAGATCCTTTTTAAGTCCATATCATATGAGTTAGGTGGGTTGACTTTGATGACCTGCACATGAAGAGATAAATGAAAAAGAATTCTTGTATTGGTGAGTTTGTTACACAAACCTTTACTTGATACTGGTCAGTTAGTTGGTCCAACTTCTATCAACAAAATAATAAGGAATTCTTGACTCTTGATACCAGTGAGCTGAACTTCTAATTTATTAGGGGTTGTTGATACAAAGGGATTGAATCAGACGAGCATGATATGACATTTCGAAGGTACTATTTATAAAGAATAAGAGAAGAAAAATAAGAAAAATTGTTGTTAGTTTTATATTCATGCAACAGATATATTTGATCCTTTATAAAATTGATTAATAACTCATGTATTGAATTAACATCTTCTGCGTTGAACTCAATATATTTTTTAATGTTAATGCTTTTTAAGTTACTCCCTTGTATGTTTGAACTCTATGTTAAAAATATTTCTCACTGAGATTTTAGCTCATTTGATGCCATACTATGATTACGGGAAAATGAAAGAGATATTGCAGAATAGTCGTTAGGTGACTAGTGTTGCTTTGTATAGTAATATTTTTAGTATATGATTTTGGGTATATTGTAAAGGTATGTATGATGTAAATTAAAGGACTTGAGTACGTATGAATTAATTTTCAAAGTCATATTATAAGCCCTGTATTTGACTATATGATTTTAAGTATATATGCTTCCATTTGAAGGCTCATGATTGATATATTAAATGATGGTTAAAGATCAAGTATACTGCTGGAATAATCGAGCAATGCTATTTTTCACTTATGCGATCTTGATGAGTAAATTAGGATTGGTGTTTGGAGAATTAAATCTAACTGGATAGTTCACTTCTTTTATGCCTCATGATTGCCTAAATGGGGGTGAAAATAGCATTTGAAATGAAATGGTAACGTAGTAATGTTTGAATTATTAATTATAATGGAAGCATTATTTTATTTAGAAATGGAGTTAGGAATGAGATTGATTCTTAATGTGACAATGGTGTAGGCCAATATAACTGGGGTTAGTTACTTCACTTAAGTTAGGAATGATCTTAAGCATAATATGAATGATCATCTTATTGCATAAAATAGGTAAATTTATAACAAATAAATATGCTGGAAGAAGTGCAAGAAGGAATGAATGGTCAGTTTTCTCGGCTAGTCACTGAAGCATAAAATACACGCTTATGACAATTCAGGCTGAAGTAGGGCTCAGAATAGAATAAATGAGAAGACGAGATCTAAGGAGTTGCATAATATTGGAAGCCTAATTTCTCATGTGGTGGACAAAATGGCATCCTTTAAAAAATCCTCTTCAAGTAGTGGACCCAGATTTGAGTTTGGTAACGAAGTAGATATGCATATGAGAATATTTCAGATTTTCAAGTCACCAACATTCAAGAGAGCTAGTGATCCAACAGTTGCTAAGGACTGGTTGCTAAAAGCTAGAAAATTTTTGGAAGGCTTGATTCGTCTCTACAATAAAAAAGTTATACTTCTAATTTTTATGTCAGAAGAATCAAATAGATGTTGTTAGGTACAGTACAATGAGAAATTTGGAATGATGCTACTATTCTTGATTTCTTGGGATGAATCCATGAAGGTGTTCAAAGATTGGTTTATTGCGCCCTCAACTAACCTTACATTAGTAATGCAATACAGAGTCATAATTCACCTCCTTTTCATATATGCTCCATACTGCATCAATACTCAAAAAGAGAAATATGCAGATTTCTGAGAGGTCTCAAGGATCAGCTGTGACTCGCCTTGGCTCCTTTTAATGTCAATGAATTCTCAAATTTGGTAGAAAGAGCAGGAAGAGTTGAGAATTTATTGAATTATTCCAAGAAAAATTGGAAACAATAGTCTAGTGAGAAATGAAATTTTGAAAATAGAGATTATCTTAAGAATAAGAAATTCAAGTCTAAATCAGAAGCATTTAATTCCTGAAACCCCTATGTAAACAGTGCAAAAAGAGACTTTTTGGGGAATGTCTTGTCGATAATGGAAAGTGTAATAGATGTAGAGAGGTTGGGCATCGTGTTATATAAGTTGCCCTATAGAAAGGAAAAATAGTAGGCCATAAGTATATATCAAGGGAAACAATTATTTTAGTGAGATATTCAACTTCTAAATTAAGGGTCAAATGATTCTAGGACTAAATTTTGCACATATTATGATTTTTTTGGTCTATTATGATTGCAAATATGAAATTTCTACAGAGTGAGCTTACTAATTGTCACGACCCTCCCCGGGGGCTCGAATTAACAAGCCTGGAAAGATAGTCGGACGATAAAATCATAATCTCATTTTCTAAATCTATTTCTAGTACATTGAAAGACCCACTAAAACTGCAAATTTTAAACAAATTAAATAAAATAGTCAATACCTCTCGTTGGTTGCATGACGTCTACGGTATACATTTTTATTTCTTCTTCTCATTTTGATTATAACAAGTTACACTTGAAAAATTGTTAGAACTAAAGTAAGCCAAAGCTTAGCGAGTATCTGTTACGCCTGGACCGGTCCGGTTCTACACCCTGCGGCTCAAAGCCGGGCGGAACCAGGCGGAGAACAGAGAGGAGAGCGGGATTTCGGTGGGCCCGAGCATGGGCAAAAACGCATTGTTGGAAGGAGAATTTTGAATGAGGGGCTGTTTTAGGAAGTCCATTATTGTCCTTTATGATTAATTTGTATAATTAGGAGATTGGGAGGAAATTGGCACCTCATCTTGAATTTTGAAATTTAATTTGAGATCTAGGTTTTGTTTTGGGCTCTTGGCATCGCCGTAGATTGTGGAGAGTACATTCTTCTTCTCGGATTGAAGAACAATTGTATTTTTATTATTTTGCTTTGCTTCTAGTAGAATACAAGTCCCTACTTGTGTTTTCTCTCATTTTCTTCCTATTTGTTGCTGTGGACAGCAGTTTTACTGTTGGAATTTTACTGATTTTGGCTAGGAAGTCTTGTGATACAAGTACTTTCTATCAAATTGGTATCAGAGCATCGTCTTGAGACCATCGGCGGCTGAAATTCTGAAATTTCAGCAAGGAATCGTCTTCCGCAAGAGGAATTCTCGACAACCGTGGGAGAAAAGATGGCCGGAAGGAAGGTAGAAGGAAGGAATGAGTTCTACCGTCGAGGTGCTGAAGAGGAGAGGAGAAGGGAGGAGTATGAGGAAGGACATGGGTACGATCGGCGGTGGGAAGGTCGTGACCACTGGGGAGTTTTTCCCCCTCAGGGAGCGGGGGGTTACAGAGGATTTAGGAGAAACGGTGGAGACCCGAGGGTGAGAAAATTGAAGATCCCCATCTTTGAGGGCGAGGACGCACATGGCTGGATCTACAAGGTGGAGCGATACTACGCGGTCAATGGGTTGACCGAGGAGGAGAAATTGACAGTGGCAGGACTTTGTTTGGAAGGGAAAGCATTAGCTTAGTACCAGTGGCGGGACATGAGGCGGCCCATTCGAAGCTGGAGGGAGTTCAAGGACTGTCTGCTAGAGCATTTCCGAACCAGTAGGAGAGGAGACTTCTACGAGCAGTTCTTTGCCCTGACATAGGAGGGGACTGTCGTCGAGTACCGCGACAGGTTTGAGTACCTCGCGAGCAGGCTGGATCGTCTCTCTGAGACCGTGTTGGAGGGGAACTACATGAAGGGCCTTAAATCGGATATCAGGGCAGCTGTCAGGGTGATGAGACCTAACGATTTGGGGGAAGCCATGGAGTTGGCGCAGTTAGTGGAGGATTAGAGGTATCTGGAGAAAGGGGCTTGTAGCAGCAGTTCTGGGGGATCCTACAATATGACGACTACCTTCCTAGCTCCAAAAGGAGCTGCACCACGAGAGGCACCAAAGGAGAGGACAGGAGGCAGCAAGTGGGAAGTTCAAAAAGCTGACTGAGAAGGAGCTGCAAGAGAAGAGGGCAAAAGGGCTATACTTCAGGTTTGACGAGTACATGCCGGGGCACAGGTGCAAGGACCGATCTCTTCAGGTTCTCCTCGTTTGTGAAGATGAGGAAGACGAAGAGGGAGGTGGGAGTGACCCCGAGGGGGAGGAGGAGAAGCTGCACCTGGATGTAGGAGAAGTCTCTCTAAACTTAGTAGTGGAATTCACTTCGAGTCACACTATGAAGGTGAAAGGAGAGATCTCTGACCGGGAGGTTGTGGTGTTGATAGATAGTGGGGCAACTCACAATTTCATCTCCACCCAGATTGTTGATGCAATGGGGATGGAGCTGGTGGACACGGGAGGGTACGGAGTAATGATGGGCACCGGGAAGGTAGAGATGGGACGAGGAGTTTGTCGAGTAGTACTGAAGATTCAGGGGATTCATGTAAAGAAAGACTTCCTTCCCGTGGAATTGGGGAGTACGGATGTCATCCTTGGAATGAAATGGCTTCAGACTTTAGGGGAGACCAAAGTCAATTGGGGTGCTCTAAGGATGGAACTAATGGTGGAGGGACAGAGGAAGACGATCCAAGGCGACTCGGGGCTATTCAGGGCAGGAGTATCCCTCAAATCCATGATCAGATCTATACAGGAGGTGGGAGGGGGATACTTAGTGGAGCTACAACGCTTGGAGAGGGTTAGCGTGGGGGAAGAAGGAGATATTCCACCTATGGTGCAACCACTTATACAGTAATACAGGGAGGTGTTCCAGCCATCCTAGGGATTGCCACCACCTAGAGAGCAGGAGCATGCCATTCTTCTGAAAGAGGGAGTGTCACCGATCAGTGTTCGACCGTACCTTTACCCCTAGATTCAGAAGGATGAAATTGAGAAGCTGATCAAGGGGA
Organism: Dendrobium catenatum; assembly: GCF_001605985.2. Classification (NCBI taxonomy): domain Eukaryota; kingdom Viridiplantae; phylum Streptophyta; class Magnoliopsida; order Asparagales; family Orchidaceae; genus Dendrobium; species Dendrobium catenatum. Next base: position 353,781 of record NW_021591549.1, read on the forward strand.
TGCTGGAAGCAGGGATCGTCAGACCTAGTGTGAGTCCTTTCTCCAGTCCAGTCTTATTGGTCATAAAGAAGGATGGGATTGACCTCCTAGTCATGGACACCCTCTCTCTCGTCTACAACCCTTGTAGCACTCTTTCTTGCACTACTTCTTTTGTTTTTTGTTTTCCAAGGCGATTCCCCTGTTGAGACATTAGTTTATCGTTGAGTAAGCAATGTTTTTCCCGCTCCGGTACTCAAATTGATTTTAGGCTACGAAGGTATGAAATTGTGAACTGCCTCGACAACTGTATATGCATCTTTTTTGGTAAGCTAGCGCCTTGCTAAAAGGGATTTACTTTAGATACACAGACCTTTGAAGAACCTACCGGGAAGGTTTTGCGTGGACTACAGAGCCTTGAACAAAGAGACAATATCAGACAAATTTCCCATTCCTGTGATCGATGAGCTACTAGATGAGCTGCATGGAGCAGTGGTGTTTTCAAAGATGGATCTGAAATCGGGCTACCATCAAATTAGAATGAAGGGGACATTCAGAAGACAACGTTCAGAACACACGAGGGGCACTATGAGTTCTTAGTGATGCCATTTGGGCTCACTAATGCTCCAGCAACCTTCCAATCCTTGATGAATCAGATATTCAAGCAGCACCTCAGGAGGTTTGTCCTGGTATTTTTTGATGACATCATGGTGTACAGCAAGACTGTGGAGGAGCACTTGGATCATTTGATAATGGTATTGGACGTGCTTCAGGAGCACCAGTTGAAAGCCCACCTGAAGAAGTGCAATTTTGCTCAGGCAAGCATGGAATACTTGGGACATGTGGTATCTCAAGGAGTGGCAGTGGACCAAACTAAAATTGTGGCAATGCAGAAATGACCGCTATCTAGGAACCTCAGGGAATTGAGCAGTTTTCTAGGATTGACTGGATATTACATGAAGTTTATGAAGGGATACACTACCATTGCTTGGCCTTTGACTGAGCAGCTAAAGAAGGACAATTTTTGTTGGGGAGAGGCAGCCACCCAGGCATTCGAGAGATTAAAGGAAGCCATGACGACTGTTCCTGTTCTAGCTCTTCTAGACTTTGGTCAGGTCTTTGTGGTAGAGACCGACGCTTCAGGATATGGGTTGGGAGCAGTGTTGATGCAGAACCACAAGCCTGTAGCATACTTCAGTCAAGTGTTATCAACCAGGACAAGACTGAAGTCAGTGTATGAGAGATAGCTGATGGCGATTGTCTTGACCATTCAGAAGTGGTGCCCCTACCTTTTGGGGCGACATTTCATTGTCCGGACTGATCAGAGGAGTTTAAAGTATCTGCTGGAGCAAAGGATGGTGACTGAGGAGCATTATCGGTGGCTCTCCAAACTGTTGGGCTACGGCTTCGAGATGCAATACAAGACTGGTTTGGAAAATGAAGCAGCTGACGCCCTATCCAGATGTGTGGGGGAGCTCCAGGAGATAGCTCTGTCAGTACCATTGATGGTCGATTGGGGGGCCATCAAGGAAGAAAGCAGGCTAGATGAAGAATTGGGGAAGATCAGGGAGGACCTGCAGAAAGACAAGAGTAGCCATCCGGGCTACTGCATTGAGGGGGAGAGATTATTGTATCAAGGGAGGTTTGTGATGCCACGAATGTCCGTACATATCCCCCACCTGTTGCAGGAGTTCCATGGCAGTGCAGTTGGAAGTCATTCAGGAGTTCAAAAGACATATAGGAGGCTAGCAGCGGAGCTCTATTGGAAGGGCATGCATAAAGATGTGGAAGAGCTGGTGGCAAGGTATGAGGTGTGCCAAAGAATTAAATATATGGCGATGGCACCAGGAGGGCTACTCCAACCCTTGGAGCTTCCAAACAGAGTTTGGGAGGAAGTGTCCATGGACTTCATTGACGGCCTACCTCGCTTAGAGGGATTCACAATCATTTTGGTAGTGGTGGACCGCCTCAGTAAGTATGCTCATTTCTTCCTCCTGCGACACCCTTACACCGCAGTGTCAGTGGCGACAGCATTTATCAGGGAAGTGGTTCGATTACACGGGATTCCAGAATCTATTGTGTCGGACAGAGACATAGTGTTCCTCAGTCAGTTTTGGAGAGAACTGTTCAGAATGCAGGGCACAATTTTCAAGAGGAGCACCGCATACCACCCATAGACAGATGGACAGACAGAAGTGGTTAACCGGAGTTTGGAGACATATTTGAGGTGTTTTGCCTCTGAAGCACCCAGTAAATGGGCTAAATGGTTGCCGTGGGTGGAGTACTGGTATAACACTTCGTACCATTCGGCATCCCAGATGACTCCGTTCAAGGTGCTCTATGGAAGAGACCCCCCACACTTAGTACATTATGGGAAGGAAAACACACCTGTCTCTTCAGTCGAACAGTACTTAGAGGAGAGGGACCGGGTGTTGGAAGAGTTAAAGAAACATCTGGAGAGGGCACAACAAATAATGAAGAAGCGAGCATATACACACATAAGAGACATACAATATGAAGTGGGGAAGAAAGTGTTTTTGAAGCTAAGACCCTACAGATAGAGATCAGTGGCTAGCAGGAGGAACGAGAAACTGGCCCTGAGATATTTTGACCCCTATGAGATCTTGGGGAAGGTTGGAGCAGTAGCGTATCGTCTGAAGTTACCCCCCTCCGCTACTATACATCCAGTGTTCCGTGTGTCATAGCTGAGGAGAGCCCTGGGGGAGCACGTAGTTAGCGCCGAATTACCAACAACAATGACGGAGGATTGGGAAGTGATGTTAGAACCCATAGAGCTTATGGGGGTAAGATCAGATCAAGAAGGCAACAAGGAAGTGTTGATTCAATGGAAGGACGTCCCTGAGTGCGATGCGACTTGGGAGCCGTTTGAAAGAGTGAAAGAACAATTCCCCTCCTTTCACCTTCAGGAGAAGGTGAGTTTTTGGGAGGGGAGTAATGTTATGCCTGGACCGGTCCCAGCAGGACCGGTCCGGTTCTACACCCGGCGGCTCAAAGCCAGGCGGAGAACAGAGAGGGGAGCGGGATTTCAGTGGGCCCGAGCATGGGAAAAAATGCATTGTTGGAGGGAGAATTTTGAATGAGGGGTTGTTTTAGGAAGTCCATTATTGTCCTTTATGATTAATTTGTATAATTAGGAGATTGGGGGGAATTGGCTCCTCATCTTGAATTTTGAAATTTAATTTGAGATCTAGGTTTTGTTTTGTGCTCTTGGCATCGCCGGAGATTGTGGAAGTACGTTCTTCCTCTCGGATCGAAGAACAATTGTAACTTGATTATTTTGCTTTACTTCTAGTGGAATACAAGTCCCTACTTGTGTTTTCTCTCATTTTCTTCCTATTTCTTGCTGTTTTATCGCTGTGGACAGCAATTTTATTGATTTTGGCTAGGAAGTCTTGTGATATAAGTACTTCCTATCAGTATCACATGCTTCTAAACTACAATAACTAAAGACAGTAAAAGAAATATGTTTGATGTCACTTTTCATTCTATATCTTAAATTTTATTTCAATTAAACATATCGTTTATTTTATCAAGAATTTAAATGTATAACATTATGCATAAATTATAAATATATATCATATCATATTCAATTTACATTCGTCATATCTGTATTTATATCTTTCTCATTTTTATATATAGTACAACCGTCATAGTAACCACCGTCTAATTTAGTACCAATGAAGGTACACCTTTACCATTTTCTTTTCCTTTTCCATAACTTTTTCCTTTTCCATAACCTTTTCTTTTTTAACGTGCAAGGGTACAGCCTCCCCAGCCATTATCATAAGGGGGTGAGCTCCATCTTTGAATAAGCACATGCAAACATTCTATATGAATCATATCATTTACATTCTTCGTATTATGTAACATTGAATTTTATAATGAACATCATCATAATATATAATAAAAGATATATTATTTTATTTAAAGAATTGAGCAATTAAATAATAAGATGATCATTTGTTTTTAAGAGAAATCATGTAACATTAACAGTGAACGATTAAATAATAAAAATTTTGGTGCATCAAGTGTAAGAGAAACAAATATTATTACTGTAATTAAAAATATGAGTACTCACTTGATTCGAGGCATTTGATTTCTTCGCTCGTACTCCTTCGAGGTCACAAGATTAACACCTATATGAAATAATTTCGCATTCATAAGCTAATTTAATAATTACAATTTTAATTCTTCTTCTCTTATAAATATACCATAGGCTCTCTCTCTCTCTCTCTTTATATTTTTGTATAATTTCACTATCTACCCAAATTAACCTATTTCCAAATACCTAAATTAATTTAAAATAAACCTAATTTTCGGATTTAACCTAAAGCCCTAAATTTGGATTTTCATTAATATCTATATTTTAGCATGCCAAACCTTCCCAATCATTTAAATAAATAATTAGGGCTTTCTATTTTCATATTTAATTTAATTAGAAATTTAGAAAAATAATATTTTGTGAAAAATCCCAAATTTTCACCAATAGAACCTTCCTAAGATCCTTAGGAATAAAATTTGTTAATAAAATTTCATAAAAATCAATCATTTGGAAAAAATCCTAATTTTTGAAACCTAAGAATAATTTGGGAAAACTTAATTTTAATGGTTAGAAATCATCCCTCAATCTTCCCAAGTATTCTTCTTTTAAAAATATTAAGTTTTTTATAAACCCTAAAATTTTCATCTTAAGAAAACTAAGCGAAAGAGGAGGAAATATTTGTTTAGGAACTTACCTTCTTCCTCCCTAAGCCTTCCCCTTCGATTTCTCCCAAAACTGTCGTCGGAAAATCGCCCTAGCCGCTGTCTTGGACATCTTGCCACCACCCCCTCTCCCTCTCTTGTTCGACCAACCGAAACGACAATGAAGTGACCGATGTTTCGGTCCCTTCTATGCCCTTTTAGGTGGTGGGGAAAAAGGGGAAAAGCCAAATGTCATAATCACCCTTGCATGAATTTGTTTCATGAAGACTTTGAAGGGTTATTTAGTAATTTTCTCATAAATAATATTTGACGATTTTTAATTTCGAATCCAAGCAAAATTAGCCATAAGTTCTTTATACCAAATCATTTGAAATTTTATTTAGAATTTTATAAAAATTATTTCGTCGGATTCCGACAATTCAAAAATTTGCCTATTTTCGTCACAGTGCATCGAATTACGAGCGATGCTTACTATCGACATTTTCGGGTTTTACACTAATGATAACCGATGAACATTAAAAAAAGTTTAATGCATATTATGCATAGAATATAACTATTGATTCAAATGTTTCAAATTTATCCTCATCAAAATCAAGCATAAGATTTTTTAATGGCATATGATCCATATTTTAGAATCTTACATGTATGTGGTTTATCATTGATGTACATCATTATGTAATGAAGGTAAATGTTTATGCAAAAATAATGATGATGAAATTTAAGGATCCTATGAAAGTTCATATCATGTAAGCAAGTTGGGCTGATTTTGATGATCTACACAGGAAAAAAATGATTTAAAAAGAATTTTGGCTCTTGATATTGGACAGTTGGTTAGTCCAACCTTTTTCATGGGGTCTTCTTAATACTAGAGAGTTGATTGGTCCAACCTTAATCATGAAAATAGAAAGAATTCCTGACTTTCTACACTGGAGAGTTGGTTTGTCTCATATTTATCAAGAAATTGTTAATATAAAGAGGTCAAAGCCTATAAGCATGACATAACATTTTGAAGGCATTGTTCATAAAAAATGAGTTGGAGAAAGAAAACAAGAAGGTAAATGTCAAATTTATATTCATGCAACAGATATATTTACTCTTTAATACTGTTAATTAGTAACTCATGTATTGAATTAACATCCACTACATTGAGCTTAATATATTTGAATGTTAATGCTTTTTTACTCGTACAATTAGTATGATATTTTAAGTTATTCTCTTGTATATTTGAATTTTATGTTAGAATTATTTATCTCATTAACTATTTGATGCTATGTAATTGTTGGAAAAGGAAGTGATACGCAGAATAGCAGTCGGGTGACTAGTTTCGCTTTGTACACCAATATTTTGAATATATGATTTTGGGTACATTGCAAAGATATTTTTGATATAAATTAAAGAACTTGATATATATGAATTTATTTTAGAAGTTATATTAGAAGCTCTGTATGTGACTTGATGATTTTAATAATATAGCTTCCATTTAAGTCTTATGGTGGATATATCAGTCTATCAGATGAGTGTTAAAGGTCTAGTATACGTTTGGAATGATGGAGCCAACTATTTTTCACTCTTTCAATCTTGATGAGTAAATCATGATTGGTGTTGTTGTGAACTATATTTGATTGAATTATCTGTTTCTATTAAGCCTCATGATTGCTTGAAAGGGAGGTAAATATGAGGTGTGACAGTGACCATAAGCTAAAGGTTGCAGTTGTGAGCATTGGGCCGTGGGGAGTGGCCAATGTGCCCTAATCGTGGGAGAAATGTCTAGCCCTACACTAGGAGGAGCCTTGATGGCGCTTCACATGAGATGGCAAAGGCCGCATACCACACTAGAGATGCACTTGTGCCCCAATATGAAATCGAAGGATTGGAAGAGCCAAGTTCTAAGGTTCATGTGGTTCAACAGGGGCCTTTTACGGTCCAATCAGCATCATTGCCCTAGTGATTTGTTTATGCAGGCTGAGGTTCTATTTAGTTCTTTTGTTGGACATGCTAGGTTGGTGATTTGTCAGGTGCCTACTGTTTTCGTCATCTCCATGGGCTAAATTCCTTGGATCTATAGTTTCAGTTGAAAGCTGAGGTGATTCTAGAAATTTGTGGGAAATCACAAACTCTTAGAACTTCACACCATTCAAGGAAGAGAAAATCAAAGTGCATAACTGTACATTGTTCTATGTGGACACGTGGTTATTGTGAGCTTGGTTTGTTTAGCGTTTCTGCATTTGATTTTCAATTTTCTTGTGCATGGTAGTTGATTTTTAGCATTTTTCTCTCTGTAAATTTCCTTCTTAATCTGTAACCAAAAAGAAATTTTAATTATGAAATTTATTCTTATTTTTCTTTCAGCAAGCTTTGGCCTTGTTGCAAGCAAGGGCTCGAAATGAGATCGGCAATGTGCATAGAGTCATGATGACTAAAGATGCCGAACTTAGTGCATCTAAAGACAAGCTTTCTGGACTAAAGGAGGTTTCTTTAATATTTCCAGTTGATGCACATCTTTTCTACCAGACATCCCAGACTGTTCGAATCTTATTTTACTGTGTTTTGCTTGCAGGTTCAACTCCAATTCCGTGTCAATGGAGAAATTGTTGAAGTTGCTGGAAGCTTTAATGGTTGGCATAAACAGATAAAAATGAATCTGCATCCGTCATCTAAAACTGTTGATTTACAAGGTTCCAGGTTGTCATTTTTGTTTATTCTTTCATCCTTATCTTGTGCTTTTGAAGTTTTTAATCCGGTTAGCATGAGTGTACATTTCTATTCATCTCTAGTAGAAGACTAACATGAAAGTGCATCTCCGCCTACAGCTTTGTGAGTAGCTCTAGTGCATTTCTGTAGAAGGCTCTAGATATCACATGCTGTTGCTTCAGATTATTTCCATTGAAGGCTCTAGGGATACTCCAACCTTTACATGTCTATACTCATTTTGTATTGTCTCTAATTGTAAAGCCACTCATCCACTTGAGCATCCTCATATCTGCAACACTTAATTTTATGCTTCTCTTTTAATGGTCAACATTCTATTGCATAAAGCATTGCAATTCTCACCACCATCTTACAAAATTATTCTGTATGTTTGAGGGGTACTTTTCTATCACATAACAGGCCTAATGCATTCCTCTATGTCAACCATTTGTCTTGAATTCTACTAATAATATCCCAATTTATTTCACCATCACTTTGAACAATAGATCTTAGATATCTAAAATATGCTCTCTTTCTAATGACTAGATCAGCCAAGCTAGAATCCCACTACTAAATCTATTACTACTAAATTTACACTATGTATTCAGTTTTATATTTACATTTAAATAATTTTTTATAACAAAGCATTTTATTTTTGATCGTTTTTTGCACATCTTGATCTACCATCAACTATTTTTATTATTGGAAGCTTTTTCTTTAAATGTTTCAAGCATATATTTTGCAATATTCTTAATATCACTAAATACTTTCTCTCTTCTAACATTTTCTTCCTCCTGAACGATCTAAATATTAAGATCTATAATCTTACTCTAAAAAAAATTTTATCGGCGTTTTTTAAATATCCTCATCTCACCATAGGACAGTATTTTATTTTATTTTTTATTTTCCATCCCTTTTATCTTAAAGTTCAAAATTAAAAAGCGATGCTAAATATATAAACCTCTGCTCGTAATAACTTTACAATTTTTCAATCTAACCAATCATTTTTTTTTATAAGAAAATAATCAATTTGAATTTTTTATTGTTCGACAATATTTACACTGGTATCGACTACCTAATGCAGCACTCCATTTTTCTCATCCAAGGCTTAAGGCCCAGTGGGCGGGCTTATGTATGTATGTATGTGTATATATATATATATATATACACACACACACACACTAAGCACTAAGCATTCAACATTCCTTATTTACTAAGCCGTAAGCATCAAGTGGAGGAAATAAAACCAGTGATGAGTCGAAGGAGAAGGAAGTCTGCCGCTAGGTTTTCTAGAAATTTTTTTTTTTTTGTATTTTACTAATCGGATCCATATTTGAGTGTAACCTTGGACCACTAATTTTGTTTTATGCCTTTCTAGTGAATTATCGTACTTAATATACATCTACATCTCATTTATTTCTTTCCTTTTAGTAATTTTATCAGATCCCATACTTTATTTTTTTAAATGGCATCAAATTTTTAACTCATAATCTTATTCTAATTTACATTGTTTAAAGCCTTAGAGATTATTTTAGGGATAAAATTTATATGCAGGTGAGCAAGGAAGTATTAGTGATATTGAGAAGGATTTTTATAATAAGAATAAGTATAAATAATGTTTAGTAGAAGTTCTTATTCCTTTGTGTGTTGGCTTAATGATATTTTTAGCAGATTTAGTGAAAGATATTGATTTGATTGATTAGACTTGTGTAGATTGAGATGTAATTCTTAAGTAAATTTGTAAGGGTTGAGTAGAGGCCCAATTCTATTTCAGGCTTGTTTGGTAGGAGTGATTAGTTTTAGAATACATTTTCTAGGATGAGGGTAGGATGGGCAATTTAGGAGGAAAAAATATTTATGAATGATATTCTTTTCTTTAGGATAAGTAGTGATATTCTTCATTGAAAGTGACATTAGCCCAATAGTAATATTTGTACCTTTTTTTGTGTAGTAGATTAGCTAATGATTACATTTACTTTCTCGAGGATCAAGTTTTTCTTTGGTTTGGAATATATGAACAATGAGAATACTTTCAATTTTTTTGGAACATGGTTGTTTTAGGTATAGAAGTATGGAAAAAAAATGTTCCCTATAGATGGTTGTTTAAAATTTTTTTGTGGGACTTTTGAATCAAATGTTCCCTATAGATGCATGAATATGATATGAGCGAATGTTAAAAAAGCTTTTCCCAACATTATTTAGGAATATTTTTTTTAAAGGAGAGTTCTTGTGGTAACATGTAAGTGATTGTTCTTTGGTTCATCCTCTCCATTTTGTTGGGGTGTATATACACAAGTGGTCTTATGTATTATTATTTTATTATTATTTATATAACGAAAGAGAATGGTTAAAATAGTTTATTTTCAACACCAAAATAATTTGTGTAAAAATCATAATATGTGTATAATCATCAATAAAGGGCACAAATCACCAAACCTTAAGGATGTTCGGTATGGAGACTAGTTTTCATATGTCACTAAAAATGAGAGAAATTATTAAGTGTTCTTATGTTATTCATTGAAAAATTAGTATATTTATATTTTCTATAAAATTCTCTAATAATGATTTTCTTGAATAATTAAGGAAACATGATTTTAGGAAAAATAAAGGATAGTTAGTCAAGGCATAGGTGTTGAAGCTAGATTTTCTTTTCATTGAATTTAAGGTTGCTGAGACCTGTAATGATTTATAGCATTGAATGTTGGTCATTAAAAAAGAAGCATAAAATTAAGTGTTGTTGAGATGAGGATGCTCAAGTGGATGAGTGGCTTTACTCTTAGAGATAGAATGCAAAATGAGTATATAAGATTAAAAAGAGTCGCCTTAGATGGTTTGGTCATTTAAAACATCTGTCGTTCAATGACCTGATTAGGAGAGTAGATGTATTAGATTTGGCCTATGCTAAAGAAATTTGGTTAGAAAGTATTAAAAATGATATTTTTTATTAGATTTGAATGATAATTTGAATATTAGTAGGACACAATGGAGAAAAATGTTTTGATGTTGTCGACCCCACACTAGTAAGATAAGGACACAATGGAGAAAAATGTTTTATGTTGTCGACCCACGTAGTAAGATAAAGGCTTGATGATGTTGATGTTGCATTTATGGGTTTTTGAGAGAAGATAATATTAAAGGTTATATGGATTATTTTTTATTTTTTGATTTCTCAATGTAATAATGATCATTCTTTTCCTTAGTAAGCCCAATCATTCTTCTCATGCCTTATTCTTGAAAGGCATGCTAAAAAGGATAAAAATATAACAATGCATTTAAAATCCTTAATTAGGTTTTAAATGGATAGTAGATGGATAAATAATTTAGGTACATAGAGAATATTTCAATGTGGGGGATTTCTGTATAAGAATATTTCCTTGGCTGCCTATAGTTGTTTAAGGATTCATCAACGTAGTTATATTTTTGTTACTGAGATATGGGGTATATGAAATAAATTTTGAGCAGAGCTGGTTAGATGATTCGTAGCTCTTGAAACAATGATCCAAAAGTTAAACATTGCCATCTATGAGACTTTAAAAGCATGAGAAAAGGATGTAATATATGAGAATGCTAGAGTGTAAGTATTTATTTCAATTTTTTTCGTATGTGCTCCTGTTAAGATTTTTTGTCATTAATTGCCTTTTAAAGAGCCCAATTTTCTTATTCTCTTTAAAAACTTGAGAATCAATCACATCCCCTTGAAATTGTTCTTTCTACCCAACTAATACATCGAATTGATGTTTTACAACTCTTCCATTAGATTTACATTGTATTTTTGAATTCTAAGAGTGCTCGAGATCAATGGTATTTGGTATTGTTATTGTTGTCCATAAAGATGGAAATAACAGTCTATTCATATGGTAAAAAAAAGAAAAGAAGGTTGACATCAATACTAGTGTCGTGGTCGAGTTGACCGTGCACGGCAAGTTTCGAAAGCAAATAGTGAGACGCTGCACAAAACCTGTTGGACACGAGTCAAACCAAAATCCAAATTACCGAAATGGCCTTCGTTCGCAAAATGGTCAGAGCTGTTTTTGTTGGCTTGAACATCCTGACGCTGTCCATGAAAATACTATTAGATTAACTTATATGAGTATGTTTTGATCTCACATGATATTTATCTTTTTTACTTTCATATTAAATTTCATGAAGACTGATATATCTTGTTCTTATGATTTATCATATAGAGCATCCAAATTATGGTCAACAATTTTGTGGCTCTATCCTGGAACTTACGAGGTAAGCTTAAAAAGTAGCATGTGTTACTTTTTGCTATTAATTGTTCAGAGAAGGATTCTCCTTACATGTAGCTATCATCCCATGAATTATGCCAGTAGGAAATAATTTAATGAAATGACCATTTTGGAAGATTCCATCTACTCTATTTCAAATACTATTTTATTTCATTTTATTTTTCTGTTGATTCATTTATCAATTTGTTTTACTGGGTGTGATGTGCACTACACATTGAATACCTTTTGAATTTGTTTGAACAGTCCAATTTGAATTGATTCTTGTAATTAAAATGAATTAAAATTCTAAAAGGACATGCAAAAGAATGATGAGGATAGCTTATTTACTCCCCATCATATAACGGGTCAATTTGTACCTGCATTTAAGTTGGTTTAAAATTAGATATTTTGTATTGAGACATATAATTTTAATAATAGAACAACATTCATGTTCAAGATGAAAAATAAAACCTCTTAGAGGTGAAATTTCATGTTGGCAGATAAAATTCATTGTTGATGGTCAATGGATGATAGATCCTCAGCGAGAGGTTGCAACCAATGGTCACATAACCAACAACGTCCTTAGGGTAGACAGACGAGACATCCACTGATTCCATCTTCAAGCCATCTCAGCCTGTATTCACTCTATCCATTTACTGTTATTCATTCATTATCTTGAAGAGAATTCAAATATCTTCATTCTAAAAGTTTTTTTTTTTCTCTTTCCAATCCAAACTATTACAGTTTGTTTCGACTTTCGATTCCGTTCATCATGATTTATGGCAACCGATCAGGATCGAAAGCTTTTGCAGATTGAATATTATATGAGGTAGATTCTATGGTAAGGTCCTGCAGCAATAATTCATATTTTTAGTGCAAATGATCACACACTTCACTGGAGAAAGGCTTCAGCTTCATTCATCTCCCTGATTTTTTAACTGGTCTCACTTCAATTACTTCGCCTTATGGAAGATATCAAATGTTTGTTTCTTTGTGAAATTGTCTTCTGTTTCTTGTTCTGTAGATTAGCTGTAAATGAGTTGTATGATCCATTATCAGCTCCTGCTAACAAATTATCTGTAATTCCCTGTTGTTATTTTATAAATAATGTGGCAGCTCATCCACTTGTTTACTTAACCAGGTTTATCTCATTGTGTAATTTTGAACCTATCTTTCCAATGTGTGAAGAGCAACAATATTTAGAGGATTTGATCAGAAGTTATTGTCATTTAATCTTATGCTAGTTTTACTGCAGGTGCCTTTGGTGCTCCCTGATAGGACATTATAAATCAATAAAAAATCATTATAAAGTTTATAATACTAATGACTATTATAATATTGTTATATTTATAGTTTTATTAGTATTAAGACTATAATGAGATGATTATATTGAGAATGGAATTTTATTGTATTAAGGTTTTGTTTGGAACGGCTTTGTTACTGTTTCTTAAGGTAATTTTTTGGTATAAAAATTTTAATTTTTAACTAGGAAGCCGTCTTAAGAAGCAGTAAGAAAGCCGTCCTAAACAATGTCTAAGTCCTCTAAATGCATATTACCACTGTAAAATAAAGTAGCACTTTGAGTTAAGTAACTCTGAAAAGATAGCATAGTCATCTAAATTAAAGGCAGTAGAAGTGAAAAATTCAAATGATGACACAATTGCCTTATTTAACAAAGGCATGTTTTCTTTTTTATCCTTGTAGTCTGAGAGAAAAAAAGCATATGCTCTGCTGCAATAATCATAGCTAGTGCCAACAACATTTGCCTGCTCTCTTCTAGTTGTCTTTATTCTGGATTAGCAATAAAAATCTTCTTATGGACTATATTAAGATGAACAAAGGATCCAATAAGGTATGAGAAGTATCAGCAAAATTGTATCGATGAATTGCATGATTTTGCAGAATACATTTGAAGAATGGAACATTTATGTGGTCCTACAGCAATAGTTGATAGAGGAATGATGTGGACACATGCCGGCATGCGACCTGGCGGTCAGATGCGGGCAAATTCGTTTTTGAGTCATTCTGGGTGAACCCAAATCCGACCCGATATTTTGAAACGGGTCGGTTTGCTGAACTCGAAGCCGACCCGTTTCACAAACGGGTGGACCCTAATCCGGAATTTTTTAGTCGGGGTAGAGTCGAGTTTTCGAGTTGTCAAATATTGACACCCCTAAAATGAAACACATGCATATAACAAATTTCATGGAGCAATGCTTCAGCTTCATTCATCTCCCTGATTATTGTTATGGATGCCTTGGCATTGAAGAAAAGGGGATTAAATTCTGGATTCTCACTGTAGTAGGGATGTTCTTCTTTATGGTTGTGTGGAGTTGTTTTGCATTGTAAGGTTTGTTTGTTTTTTTAAAACTCTCTAATATATTGTGCAATTTAACAGATTGTGGTTTTCGAGGGGCAGAAAGCTTATGATGCATTGAGGCTTGTAAAAGCAGTGAAAGTTGGCTAAAGGTCTTTGAATTTTGAAGTCTATTAGAAAGCTATAAGCCACCTTTTAGTACCTTTTCTATTCAGCTTTGGAGCATAAGATATTTGTCTAGCTGCTGCCTTTCGCGTAAAGAAAATAGCTTAAAATGTGTGCACTGTTTCTGTAATGAGGCAATCTAACATGAGAAGCAACAAAAAAAAAAAAAATTTTCCCAACAAAATTTTAATGTTAGTCTATTTTCAGTCAAATGAAAAGTTAATCAGTGAAGCATTTGTTTAGGTTTAATTTTGGTGGTACAAACAAGGTTTTGGAGTCCAATGAATCTTCATTGTAATTGCATTTTCTTATTTAAATTTTCATGGAAATTGATAAATTATATTTAAAATATGTTGTCACTAATTTTATAAGTAATTTGTTTGAGTAAAAATCATCACTAATATCTTTTTAAATAATAGTGGTAAGAAATGATTCAAATATAATTGCTATTATTTTTATGGATTATTATGTTTGATAAGGATGTTATGTAGCTACGTTTATTTATTGGGTTCACTTTTTTCATTTCAAGGCAAAGATAAATATTATAACTTCTAGCTTTAAGCTGGAGTTGCATGCTTGTATATGTCTATTTAGGTAACTCTAAACAAGTTTGGAGCACAAATCAAAGCAACACATAGCCCAAAGGAGGCATTGCCCTATAGGACAATCGTTAGTATCAACCTTGAAGCAAATAAACCACTCACCCCTATGAGCTTGTAACTAGTGGGGTTAGACTCTAGAGACACTCATTCTCTATGGGTTCACTTGAAGGACTCACAAAGATGCGCCTTGAAAATTAGTAGTTTTTCAAAATCAAGGTCACTTGCTTTTTGAAAATATTGCATATCATCTATAGGAAGCGCAAATTTTCGAAGACTCCATTGGTAGAACGCATCTCTAGCTCGGTCATTTGCACCCAAAGGACTCTCCATTACTTTTGAGGTCATTTGACTCGTTCTTATCATTATACATGCGAGTTCTTGAAAACTCGCTCAAAGCCTTATAAATAAGGGTTGAAGAGACATGTTTTTGACTTCATATTGTTTAAACTATTCCATAGGTATAATAAAGCTTTTATAGTTACTTTACATGCTCACCCATTTCTTCTCTTGGTTCTTTAGCTCTAACTGGCTAAAACCTATTAATATGATTGTGTGTTGCATATGAAAAGATCCAACATCCTCTAATATGTAGTGAGCATGGATTGATGCTAGTGATTAGAAGATAAGTAACATGAAGAGCAATAGAACTAAAATCATCAATGAACATGTAAAACCAAAATTTCACTAATTGACACATCATTATGGAGATAGAGAAGATAATCACTAAGATGATTCAAGCCACATTGGGGCAAGTTCAAGGGAATGCCATTAGAGTTGTATTGTATGATCCCAATCGTCATTGTATGATATATTAATCTAAAAATCAAATCAAGTTTTTAATTAAATTGAATCATAATTGATCGTACTGTAATACATGCATATTGTATGACCTGTAATCGTACATGACGATCAATTTTTTTTATAGAACCTTGACGTTGAAGGTTTAAAGAACAATTTATTAACCATAAGTCAGCTTTGTGATAAAGATTTTGAGATGAAACTTCTTTCTATAAAATGTTTATTAATGTTGAATTGTGTTAGAAGGTTTAAAAATTAATGATATTTACATGATTATTGCATTGATAAGCCTAATGATGTTTGTTGTTTGAAATCCACTATTGATGAATCATGGTTGTGGTATAAGAAACTATGTCATGCAAGTATGAGGACTTTTAGGAAAATCACCCAATTGGAATTGGTTAGAGGTAGTTATAAGCTAGAATTCTCAAAAGAACATTTTTGTGATGCATACTAGCTAGGGAAGCTAGTTAAGTCTTCATTTTAATCCATTAAGGATGCAATTGCCACTATGCTATTAGAAGTGTTTCATATGGATTTGTTTGTACCTATTAGTGTAATGAGTCTAGGAGAAAAATCATTTGGATTTGTAATTGTTGATGATTATTTGAGATTTACTTGGGTTAAGTTTCTTAGAAGTAAGAGTGATTCATTCAAAGAATTTAGAACGTATTCAGTCTGTATTTAACACAAAATAAGTTATTTAATTTCTATAATTCATAGCAATCACGAAGGATAATTTGAGAAGAGGTTTGAATTAATTAATCAATAATATGGGATAGAAAACTTTTTTTTTTTGCCCCAAGAACCCCACAACAAAATTGTATAGCTGAAAGGAAGTATAGAACATTGGTAGAGGCTGCAAGAGAAATACTTAGCGAGTATAGTCTACCTAAGTACTTCTAGGAAAAAGCAATGAGTACTTCTTGTTATGTTCTAAATAGGATAAACATAAGGTTTAAGTTGGGTAAGACATCATATGAATTGCTCAATAGTAGAACACCAAATTTGTCTAATCTGCATTTTTTTGGGTGTAAATGCTTTGTTTTAAAGAATGAAAAATCGCATCTGGGAAAATTTGATGCAAAGACAGATCAAATAGTTTTTCTAGGATTTTCCTTAGTAGGTAAGACATGATATTTAATACAAGAATCTTAGCTGTTGAGTAGTCCACCAATATTACATTCGATGAATCTGATAAGGTTTTTGAATATAGAAGAATTAACGATGAAGAAGAAGATATCACTAATAGAATTGAGAATATGGGAATTGAAGATAGATAAGAAATTCAAGTCCTCTACTTAGAGAATGGAGATATGTGTCTAGTCATCCTAAAAATCTTATCATAAGGACTAATCCACAGAAGTTAGGACTATGCATGGACTTAGGGATGAAATTAGCCACACAAATTTTATCTCTATGATAGAGCCAATAGTGTAGAATATGCATTGAAAGATGAATTCTAGATTATAGCAATGCAAAAATGAATAAATCAATCAATCAATCAATTTATTAAGAATGATTGGTGAGAGTTAGTGGCTAGACCTATTGATCAAAGTGTTGTTAGAATGAAGTGGGCATTTAAAGATAAACTAAATAACTCTAGATCAGTTGTTAAGAATAAGGCTAGATTAGTAACAAAGTGTTACAACCAAATAGAAGTGATAGATTTTAATGAGACATTTTTTCCAGTAGCTATATTAGAAGCTATCAGGGTACTGCTAGTGTTTGCTTATTTTAAGGGATTTAAGTTGTATCAGATGGATGTGAATAAAACTTTTTTGAATGGGATAATTAAGGAAGATATTTATGTGGAACAACTTTTAGGTTTTGATAGTTCAACCTTTTTAGATCATATTTATAAACTGCATTGTATGGGATAAAAAAAGCACCTAGGGCGTAAAATGATAGGCTTAGTACTTTTCTCTTAGAAAAATCCTGTGTTAAGGGCACGATAGATAACACATTATTTTTCAATATGATTGGAGATGATATACTCATTATGCAATATATGAAGGTGTTATTCTTTTTTGATCCACCGAGGATAATCTATGCAAAAAAATTTTATTCCACTATGAGTATTATTGAATTCAGTTTTGTCTTATTCATGATGTCGAGTTACACTTTATTCTACCTATGGATTGAGAGCCTGTGAGGGAGAAGGTAATGAAGTATGAATATGAGGAAAAAGAGACAAGACAGTAGACAGTGTAGATCTAGACAAAATTTTTATCATCTAAGCCAGAGATACAAGAGTAATAAAAGCGATAGCTCTAGACTATAGAGCTTTAGTTAAGAAAGAGAAGATTGGCATAATATATCTCTTCTCTTGTGGGTTTTATCATGTGTTTGGTTATGTATTCTCTTATGTGCCAACCCCCTCTCTTCCTCATGTTTTCTTTCTATTTGTTGCTTCTACACCTTTAATAGGGTTCAAAAAGATACTTGGAATATATTTTGGGTATGGTGGCTGCTCCATCAATCTTTATTGTAGTTTGGCCATGAATGCCAAGTGGAATGGAGATTAAAAAAGATAAGTTGAGTGAGCTTATGGAAACTTGTGGATGTCACTTGGAAGCTAGTCCTGAATTCCCAGTTGAGATGAGAAGGGGAGGGCATCGTCGGAGTGTGGTCAGGAGAACAGACTGGCGTAGAGTGAGAAGATAATTTGGGGTTGCCCTATTAAGCTAAGAAAGTGCAAGTAGTGTCTTGATGGGGCTTTCAGATTGACCTAGTTGTGGGCTTTCAGATTGACCTAGTTGTGAGAGATGTCTATAGAGATGATATGTGTGAAATTTCTTAAGTAAAAAAGAAGATAAACTCTTAAACATCGAGGCATCTTTTGATGTAATAGTTAGAATTTCATTAAGAAACTTTTTAGTTAAGTATGCTCATCTAAGAGAAACCCTAAGATGAGCGACCTTGTTGTAAGTTATGCAAACAAGACAAAATTGTAAGGCCCTTAGGCCAAAGAGAAAATATCTCGATAGTTAGGAGTTTGAGTTATTACAAATGATATCTAAGCAAAACACCAACAAGATGATTGGAACTAAGTGCCATATAAGATAATATGCAACAACATGAGAGGCACCTCTTGAATCATGTATGGAAAATGGTGCTACGTGGCGGGAGTCATTACTTGAACTTGTAGGGACAACCTCTAGAATTTTGTATGTATGGTGGATGATTATGAGATAAAGATACTAACGAGGGCGTCAATTACTTAAGTGGGGGAAAAAGAAGCTAAAATCTTAAATATCAAGGAGTCTTTTGGTTTAATACTTAGAATTTTATTAAGAAACTCTACAGGTAAGCATGCTCATACCAGAGAAATCCTACGATAACTGATATTTTGAAAAGCTATACCAACATGATAAAACAGTGAGGCCCTTAGACCAAAGCGGATAATATCTTGATAGTTAAAATTTTAGTTTATTACAATACGAGCCATTAGCTGTTTGATGTATCTCATACAAGAGTCTTGATTTTGACCAAAATGAATAAAGATTTATCTGAGTAAGAGATGAACTTTTGTGGTCGCCCTTGCTAGGGAGGGGGGACGACTTCCGAAAGAGATAGTCAGTGAAAGAGATAGCTGGTGCTGGTCTGTTGTGCTCTAGTGTTAAGCTTCTTCTCAGCTCCTGAGCGAGTGCCTCGAACGAGCTGCTTCGAGAGAGGAGTGGATCCTCCTTTCACTAGACTCGTATATAACTTGCAATACACCTATGAACTGGTATAACTTAGGCAGTCATGGGTGTAGAAGTATGATGGGTGAGTTGATAGATTTTATTGGATTTAAAATAAAGTAAAGAGAGGTGGAACCTTCTTGAGTCAAACAAAAAATATAAAATAAATAAAAAAATGGATATGGAAGGTTGCAAGAATATGAATATACACATGGTCTCGACCACCTAATTAGATAGGGGTTAGGATAAAAAATTAGTTGATCAAAAGAAGTATAGAAGGATTATAGATTCGTTACTTTACTTGACCACCAATAGGCCTGACATTATGTTTAGTATTTACATATATGCTAGGTTTCAAGCTGGCCCTAAGAAATCTGATATGATAGTAGTAAAAAGAATTCTTATATATCTTATAGGTAATCAGAACATAGGTAATTGATATATTAGGAATAGCATGGCATTTAAATTAGTTGGATACTCAGATTTGAATTTTGTTGGATGTAAGGTATATAGAAAGAGCGCATTAGAAACTTTCCAATTCATAAGATAATCTCTAGTTTTATGATTTAGTTGAAAGAAAAATTAGTATCCCTCTTTAGGAGCTAAGTATATAACTGCAAGAAGCTATGTTACCCAAGTCATTTGGCTGAAAAATACCTTATGGATTTTGGATTGCAAGTAGATACCATCTCTGTCAAATGTGATAACACGAGTGCGATGTACATCACTAAGAATTCAATTCAACACTCGCATGAAATATATTGACATGAAACATCACTTTATAAGATTTCACGTCGTAGAAGGAGATGTGAGCATACAATTTATAGACATAAAGAATCAACTAGTAAACATGTTCACCAAACCCCTAAGTTATGAACGGTTTTGTGCACTAAGAATTATATTAGGGATCATTGATATTAATGCTTAGAAAATTGCAATAGTTTGTTTTTGTGTTTATGTTCTAACTAATATACTGATTTGTATTTATGTTTTAGTTTATTTATTATTATGTTTTGACTTCTCGTGTTGTATTTTTTAATGTCTTATGTAGTTTATTTAGTTTACCTTGTTATATTTCTATTATGTGTTGCTCCTTTTTGTGATGTCAAAAGAAGAGCAATTTCAGTCATGTTTCTTATATCATTCAATCAGTCATTTCATCAGTCTAGTCTAACAAGTTATCTTACATATAAGTCTATCACCTATCAGTCAGTCAATCAATCAAATCTATCTATCAATCATTCTTATCAATTCTTATCATATATCAATACAAGTAGTGCTCTTATTATGTATCATATATTCATATAAGGATATCTTGATATTAAGATTATCATATAATATATCTAATATCAGTCAGTATATTATTTTGTTACACCTTATGGTATTTCATATCAGCTTTTCAGCTTTCCAATCTTATACATATATACAAAATCATCTCTCTTATCAGATTCATCTTGTCAGTATTCTTATCGAACCAATATTAGTATTCTAGTACATACCAATCACGTCTATCATTTTCTTTTATTGTTATTATGCATATCACATCTATACACATTCTCTACATATCATATACAATTTCTATAACATGTAGGTCTATACATTGTACTTATTAATATGCATGTATTATGCCAAAATACATGTTATGTCAAATAAATAATAATTAAAAACTTATAATATATCTCATATTCATATTTAGTATATTTGCTCCTGATCAATTTGGATAAAATCATTCTTTACTCACTTTAGATAAAATAATATGTACAAAACTAACTAGTGAAATTCCCACATAGACTAGTCAAACCATCAAAATTAACAATACTACTACATATCAGAAGTTACATGATTAAAATTCACTAGAACAGAAGATGTTGCATGTTTTACTAAATTCATGAGAAAAAAAATATACTAAGTTCAGAATAATTGAATACAGAAGTAGAGTAGATATCACTTATAATAATCAAAATAATTTTTGTAACAAAAGCGGTGGAAAGAAAAGCCCTGAAGTGCTTCCTCTCTCTCTCTCTCTCTCTCTCTCTCTCTCTCTCTCTTTCTCTCTCTCTCTCTCTTATCCTCTATCCCTTATCTTCTCCTTCTCCTTTCTTTCCTTCCTGGCCAAGTGAAATGAATTAGGGTGCATGGCTTGATGTTAAATGATATTTATATTAAATATATTAAAAACTCATTTCAGCGCTTAGGACCGCAACGCCCAATCCCTAACGTCATTGTGCTGCATGCTAATTACATAGTTACTATAGAATAGGGCCTTCAACGCCACAGTAATTTTTCCTAGCACCGCAATGCTTTCAGCGCCACAACGTTTCATGCAAAATTTTCATATTTTCAAAATAAATATTATTTTATGAAATTCAGTGTTGTTATAATACATTCTTAAGAGATTAAAGAATTTTTTGAATTACTAAAAATTTTTATATTATTTTGAAGGCTAAAAAGATGTCAGATAAGTGGAGTGTGTTTATTCCTATTTTTAAGAGTTAATGTAATGCATAAGAGTATGCAAATTATAGATTAATTAAATTAACATGTCATACATTAAAATTATGGGAGAGAGTAAGTAAGCATAGGTTGCAACATGAAACTAATGGTTCTCAAAATCAATTTGGATTCATGCCAGGTAAGCCTACTATGGAACCTATACATTTGTTGTGAGGTTTGATGGAGAAGTATAGAGAGAGTAAGGAGGATCTACATATGATATTTATTGATTTAGAGAACGCATATGATAACGTTCAAAGAGAAGTGCTCTAAAGAGTTCTAGAAAAGAAAGGAGTTAATAATGCTTATATTTAAGTCATTAAGGATATGTATAGATGAGTTATTACTTTTGTTCAAACATAAGGTGGTTTGAAAAAATATTTTCCTTTTTAAGTTTGGATTACATGAAGGATTAGCTTTAAACCCATATCTTTTTAGTTCTTATGGATGTTCTTACTATGCACTTACAAGAGGATGTGTGCCTTGGTGTATGCTTTTTGTTGATTATATTTTTCTTATTGATAACACTAAAGAGAAAATTAAATGAAAACTTAAATTATGAAAGTCAACTTTAGAGTCTGAAATTTTTCATTTGAGCATATCTAAAATCGAATATATGGAGTGTAATTTTAGTGGTAATAGATCTAGTGGTGGGATTGTGACATTGGGTGATCAAGTCATTAAAAAGAGTGCAGGTTTTAGATATCTCAAGTCTATTGTTCAAAATGGTAGTGAATTAGATGGAGATATTATTAGTAGAATTCAAGTTGGATGGTTGAAGTAGAGGAATGCTTCGGGCCTGTTGTGTGATAGAAAAAAGTACCCCTAAAACTTAAGAGAAAATTTCATAAGATAGTAGTAAGACTTGCAATGCTTCATGGCTTAGAATATTGGCCATTAGAAGAGAAGCATAAAATTAAGTTAGGTGTTGTAGAGATGAGGATGCTTAGGTCGATGAGAGGTTTTTCACTTAGAGATAAAATGCAAAATTATTGTATACGTGAAAAGCTTAGAGTAGCTCTAGCAATAGATTAGATTACAGAGAATCACCTTACTAGTTTGGTCACATAAAACATCAACCATTTGAAGACACGCTAGGAGAATAGATGTATTAGATCTAACTTATGTAAAGAAAGATAGAGGTAGATCTAAAAAGACTTGGATATAAAGTGTTAGAAATATTAATTAGAAAAGTGTTAAAAATATTTTTTATTAGATTTAAATGAGAATTTGACTCTTAATAGAACACAATTAAGAAAAGGGATTAATGTAGCCAAATCCATATAGTGGGATAAAGACTTGATGTTGTTATTATTGTACCACATTAGATGTTATTAACACTTATCACAACAAGCAAATATATAATTTATTGTACTGTAACATTGTTATGACCGGCCCAATAGGATCAGTCATGCAGTTGGCCCAACAGCCAAGAGGTGGGCCAGCTACAGGAGATGGGATAGCTGGGGGATCAGACCACCCCCCCCCCCCCCCCTAAGCTAATTTATTCCTCATACAAGGCGAAGGATTAAGAAATGAATTAATTGTGGGGAATTTGAATTCAAATAAGGATGAATTTAATTAAGGAAATGGGAGATATTTTGGAGAGGGGGGGGGGGGGGGGGTTTGATAGTATGATTAAATATGGTGTATTTTGTATTAAGGTTATGTGGAATTTGATCTTTTTCAGCTATAGTTTCTTTTGTAAGGGCTTTTTAACACGACTTGGCTAATTGGGATAATAATGATTAAATATGGATGTTATTTTGTATTAAGGTTATGTGGAATTTGATCTTTTTCTGTTATAGTTTCTTTTGTGAGGTCTTTTTAATAGCGACTAGGCTGATTGGGATAGACGATCTACCTCTCTAATTATATATCAAGTGTATCTTTTTGTTTCTTGTTGAGTTGTTATTAAAAATCAACTCATATTTGTTCTAAAAATTGTTGTTTTCCACTATTTTTCTGTGAAACTTTTGCTATTGATCGTTGAATTCTTCTCCAAGATGTATCAAACTGGTATTAGTGCAGTTTCATGGACCAAAACCACTTTTTCCTCGCTATTTTTCGATGGCAGACTTCTTCCTCTTTGCAAGTTTTGCTGTTTAAAAGCCACCACCGCAATTTTTTTTACTATTTTTGGAAAATTTAAATCTAAATACGCTAAATGGTAGCAAAGAAGATGGAGGCATTGGAAGGAGAGTTAGAGCAATTCAGGGTTAGAATGAAGGAACAATACTCCGGTATTGAGGGGAAGTTCATGGCGATAGAAGGAAGGTTCACGATGGTGGAAGGACAATTGAAATTCATGGAAAAATCGATTTGAGAACATGGAAGGCAGGATGAGGAAATTAATGGAGATGTAGTTGAAGGTTTCACTGGCTAGTCCTAGGGTTGATCTGAAAGGAAAGAGACTCCATGAGTATAATGATGAAGTAGAGATGATTTTTCCTCAAGAACAATCCCACCAGGTTTCGAGGGGAGGTGCACCAAGGTATTCTAAAGAAGGGACATCAATGAGAGGAGAGGTAGAAGCGGGAGGAGACCACCCAAGTAGGAGGGACGGTGGGTCGGAGGAAGCCATGGTGGGCCCACACCATTGGGGGGGGGGGACTAGCGGAGGAAGAAATAATTGGGGTATGGATACCAGATCAACGAAGTTGAAAATGACGGTCTTTGAAGGAGAAGACGCTCAGGATTGGGTGTATCAAGTAGAACGTTACTTTTCTATTAAAGGGCTAGCTAAAGGGGAAAAACTTATGGTGATATGTCTATGTTTGGAGGGAACCCTTGCCTGGTTCAAATGGAGGGAGGCTAAGTATTCGATCTACTTTTGGGGAGAATTTTATGAGTGCTTGTTGGAATATTTCCGATCAATTCAGGAAGGAAACCTCCACGAGCGGTTTTATGCTCTCGCACAAGAGGGGATAGTTATGGAGTACCGAGTGAAGTTTGACCTATTGTTGGGGAGATTGAGGGAAATCTCTAAGGAAGGATTGGATGGGAATTTCATAAAGGGGCTTAGGGAGGACATACGGGCAAAACTCAGGGTATTGAGGCCTATGGGACTGAGGGAGACAATGGAGCTAGCACAAATGGTGGAGGAGAAGCAACAAAGGGAGAAGAGCAGTTGAAGCCACACCATGGGAGGGGCCTATAGGAGCACTTGTATGACCTTAGCACAAAGGACCCAAACGATGTCATTTCAGAAGGAAGCCCTTAAGGAGAGAGGCAGTGGAGCCCATCTTGGAGGCAATTTCAAATACCTCACAGAAGTAGAAGTTTAGGATAGGCAGGCGAGAGGGCTACGCATCATGTGAGATGAGAGATTCACACCTGGACATAGGTGCAAGAATCGAGCCCTTCAAGTCTTACTAGTCTGTGACGAAGAAGAGGAAAGTGGGGATGAGTTGGAGTATGTATTGGAGGAGATTGAGCAGTTTCATCTGGATGTGGTGGAGGTGTCCTTAACTCAGTGGTGGGATTTACTTCAAATCACACCATGAAGGTGGGGGAAAATTGGAGAGCAATATGTGGTAGTTTTGATGGACAACGGGGCTACACATTAGTTCATGTCAAATTGGTTGTTCTATACAAGATCAACGAAGTTAAAAATGATGGTCTTTGAAGGAGAAGATGCTCAAGATTGGGTGTATCAAGTAGAACATTACTTTTCTATCAAAGGGCTAACTAAAGAGGAAAAACTCATGGTGGCATGTCTATGTTTGGAGGGGAAAGCCATAGCCTGGTTCAAATGGAGGGAGGCTAGGTATCCGATCTACTTTTGGGGAGAATTTTAAGAGTGCTTGTTGGAAAATTTCCGATCAATTCGGGAAGGAGACCTACACGAGTAGTTTGATGCGCTTACACAAGAGGGGATAGTTATGGAGTATCAAGAGAAGTTTGACCAATGGTTGGGGAGACTGAGGGAAATCTTTGAGAAAGGATTGGATGAGAATTTCATGAAGGGGTTTAGGGAGGACATACGGGCAAAACTCGGGGTATTGAGGCCTATGGGGCTGAGGGAAACAATGGGGCTAGCACAAATGGTGGAGGAAAAGCAACAAAGGGAGAGGAGCAGTCGAAGCCACACCATGGGAGGGGCCTATAGGAGCACTTCTATGACCTTAACACAAAGGACCCAAACGATATCATTTCAGTAGGAAGCCCTTAAGGAGAGAGGCAGTGGAGCCCGTCCTGAAGGGAAATTCAAATGCCTCACAGAAGTAGAAGTTTAGGATAGGCGGGCGAGGGGGCTATGCTTCAGGTGTGATGAGAGATTCACACCTGGGCATAGGTGCAAGAATTGAGCCCTCCAGGTCTTACTAGTCTGTGACGAAGAAGAGGAAAGTGGGGATGAGTTGGAGTATGTATTGGAAGAGACTGAGCAGTTTCATCTAGATGTGGTGGAGGTGTCCTTAACTCAGTGGTGGGATTTACTTCAAATCACACCATGAAGGTGAGGGGGAAAATTGGAGAGCAATATGTGGTAGTTTTGGTGCACAACGGGGCTACACATTAGTTCATCTCAAATTGGTTGTTGGATCAGTTGGGGTTGAAGTTAGTGAGGATGCAAGGATGTGGAGTGATGATGGGAACATGAGATTTAGAGGAGTAGGGGTATATGCTAACGGGTTATGATGACCTTGTAGGGTATTCAGGTGGTGGAATACTCTAATACCTTGGATTTGAGGAGTACATATGTGATTTTGGGGATAATGGGGCTACAGACTCTAGGAGATATGAGGGTGAACTGGAAAACTTTGACCATGGAGATACAGATTGAATGGAAAAAGATAGTGCTTCAAGGGGATACTAGCCTATGTAACACCATGGTCTCTTTAAAAAATCATGGTTAGGATAATCCAAGATGCAGGCATGGTGTATTTAGTAGAGTTGGAAAGCATAGAAGGGGTCCAGGAATAGGAGGCAAGGGATATTCTAGTAGGGCCCTAGTAGGTTTTGTAATAATATTAAGATGTATTTCAGCCACCGATCGGGTTGTCCCTACCTCGGGAGCACGAGCATGCCATCAACTTGAAAGAGGGGACTACTCCTATCAATGTCAGACCATACCATCACCCCCAGATTTAGAAGAGTGAGATAGAAAGGTTGATCAAGGATATGATGGAAGTAGGGATCATTAAATCTAGTGTAAGTCCTTTCTCTAGCCTGGTACTGTTGGTAAAGAAGAATGATGGTAGCTATAAGTTCTGTGGAGATTATAGGACTCTAAATAAGGAAACAGTGCTAGATAAGTTTCTAATCCACGTAATAGATAAACTCTTGGATGAGTTATTTGGAACTATGATATTCTCCCAAATTGATTTGAAGTTAGGTTACCATCAAATCAGGATGAAGATAACAGATGTATACAAGACGGCCTTCAGAACATATAAAGGGCACTACAAGTTCCCGGTGATGTATTTTGGGCTCACCAATGCACATGCCACCTCCTAGTCACTTATGAATCGAGTGTTCACACCATACCTCCGGAGGTTTATCCTAATGTTTTTTTATGACATTTTGATAAACAGCAGGACCGAGGCAGAACATTGGGAGAACTTGAAAACTGTCATGAAGACATTATGGGAGCATAAGCTATTTGCCAACTAGAAGAAATGCACATTTAGGAAGTCACAGGTGGAGTACTTAGGACATGTGGTGCCCAGAGAGGGGGTTTTAGTTGACCAGTCCAAGATTTAGGCCATGGTGGACTGGCCTCTTCCTAAAAGCTTAAGGGAGCTGCGGGGATTCTTCGGGCTCATCGGTTACAACCAAAAGTTTGTAAAGATATATAGTACCATAGCAAGACTTTTAACAATCAATTTAAAAAAAAAAACATAATTTTAAATGGGGGAAAGAGGTGACCCAAGCCTTCTAGAGTTGAAGACAACGATGAACAGTGTACTAGTGCTGGCACTTCCAAATTTTAGGAGACCATTTATGGTAGAGACCGATGCATCATGTTATGGACTAGGAATGGTACTCACGCAAGATCAGAGACCTATTACATACTTTAACCAGGTGCTTACAACCAGGGCAAAATTCAAGTCTATGTATGAGCAGGAGCTAATGGCAATTGTCTTGGTTATTGAAAAGTCGCGGCCTTATTTGTTTGGGAGACGTTTCATAGTCAGGACATATCAGAGGAGCTTGAAGTTTTGTTGGAACGACAGATGATCACTGAGGAGCATCAAAGATGGCTATCCAAGTTACTTGGATATAATTTTGAGTTTCAATATTAATCAGGGCTAGAAAATAAGGTAGTAGACGGTTTGTCCAGGAAAATTGAGGGACCTCAATTGCAGGTCTTGTCAGTACCATTGTTGGTAGATTGAGAGGCATTAAAATATGAGAATAAGTAGGATGAAGATTTTAGGAAGATCATATAGGAGCTATTGAAGGATCCAGATAATCACCTAGGCTATGTTCTGAAAGAGCAGTTGCTTTACCGTGAGAAGCTTGTGTTACCTTAGACCTTAGGGTATATTCCCAAACTATTATAAGTGTTATATGGTAGTACGATAGAAGGGCACTCCGCGGTTCAAAAGACATACAATCAACTATCAGCAAAGCTAGCAAAGCTATAGTGGATAGGGATGTCCCGTGATGTCGAGAGCTGGGTAGCCAAATGGAATGTATGCCAAAGGTATACGTACTTAGCCATGAGTACAACAAAGTTACTACAACCCTTAGCACTATTGGAGAGGGTATGGGAGGAAGTGACGATGGGCTTCATTGACGAGTTACAATGATCGGAAGGGTTTTTGATGATCTTTGTAGTTGTGGACCGTTTGAGTAAGTACGCACATTTCATTCCTCTAAAAACACCCTTAAACAGCATTCACAGTGGCTACTATTTTCATTCAAAAAGTGGTATGTTTGCAATATGTTCCCAAAAGCCATTATGTCAGATGGAGACATGGTATTCCTTAGTCATTTTGGGAAGGAGTTATTTTGTTTATATGGAATGGTGTTGAAATGAAGCACAACCTTTCACCCTCGGATGGTCAGACATAAGTGGTTAACGAAAGTGTAGATACCTACTTAAGATGTTTTATATCAGACACCCCGAAGAGTTGGGTTAGGTGAATTGCATGGGCTGAATATTGATATAACACCTCTTACTACTCAGCAGCGAAGACTAGTCCCTTCTGAATTCTATATGGGAGAGACTCACCCCACTTGATTCATTTTGGGGGCAACACTACACTGGTGTCCAATGTAGAGCAATACTTAGAGGAGAGAGATAGGATAGTAGATGAGCTCAAAGGGCATTTGTTAAGAGCCCAACATGTCATGAAGAGGAAGGTGCATGAGCATAAGAGGGAAAAAAATTATGAAATGGAGGGATATGGTTTACTTAAAATTGAGGCCCTACAGACAAAACAACATTAGAAAAAGGAAGAAATGAAAAACTTTCCCCACGATATTTTGGGCCTTATGAGGTCTTGGGACGCATCAGAGCTGTTGCATATCGACTAAAGCTACCACCAACCTCAGCCTTGCACCCAGTCTTTTATGTATCGCATCTGAGAAAGGCGATAGGAGAACATACACCATCATTGAGACCCCCAACCTTGAAAGAGGACATGGAAGTTATGTTGGAACCTATGGAAGTAGCAGGTGTATGCAATGGGGAAATAGGGACATAGGAGGTGCTAATCAAGTGGAACGACCTGTTAGAGTATGATGCCACTTGGGAGACTTATGAGACAATCAGAAGATAGTTCCCAACCTTCCACCTTGAGGGAAATGCCTTTTTGGAAGGGGAGTAATGTTATGATCGGTCCAATAGGATAGATCCTACAGCCGGCCCAATAGTCAAGAGGCGGTCCAGCTATAAGAGACGGGATAACTGGGGGATCGACCCCCCTTGTGGGGCCCACTAAGCCAATTATTCCTATGCAAGGCGGAGGATTAAGGAAGGAATTAATGGGGGAATTTAAATTCAAAATAAGAAGGGAATTTAATTAAGAAAAAGGGAGATCTTTTAGGGTTGTTTTGGGGGTAAATAGCGAGGATTAAATAGGGGTGTTATTTTGTATTAAGTTTGTGGAATTTGAGTTTTTTCTATTATAGTTTCTTTTGTGAGGGCTTCCTAACAATGTCTAGGTTGATTAGAAGAGACGGTCTACCTCTTTAATTGTAAATCGATTGTATCTTTTGTTTCTTGTTGAGTTGTTATTTTAAATCAGCCCATATTTCTTCTGAAAATTGCTATTTTCGATTGTTTTTCTGTGCATTTTCTTCTATTGATCGCTGAATTCTTCTACAAGACATCAAACAAACACTTACTTGGAGGCACTTTTATATGAGTTCATTATTGTGTTAATTATAATTTTTTCAATTTAATTACGACAATTTAGGCATTAAACAATAATTGAAGTCATTATTGTCCAACAATGTTCATTTGAGTTCCTCTCTCTAATAATATGTCAACCTTAATGACCAGTTAATCAGTCAAACACAAACCTTTCAAACAACATCAAATAGAGCTTAAATATAAAGGTAACAAACACTAACAAACCCTCAACTAAAATACAAACCGAACAAGAACAATAATACAAATCAATGAATTGAGCTCGAACATTATGTATTTCTCTAACTAATGTTCGGTTCTTTACAACCCTACTTCCTGAATGAAAAAAAAAAAAAAAAAATCTTGGTGAAGGCTTTTGTAATGAATAAGTAAAGTTCAATTAGGAACCAAGCAGCTTCTTCCATCTAGCATATTGCAGCAAGAGCAAGAAGATGAGGAAACAAGCTGCTGTTGTTCCTACAGCGAACGAGGTGAATAGATTGTTGACTGTGAACAAAGAACATGGAAGGTTCATACCAAATAGTCCAGTAATCATTGAGTCGACTCCCATCGCGAAAGAAAAGATGTTCAAAACCAGCTGAAGTTTAATCAGTTCATTTCGTTGGTTGTCTAGTTGAAAATTCACATAGTCTTCTGTGTCATCAATGTATTCCCGCATCTGCAGGTTAAAACAGATGGCTATAAAATGAAAAAGCAGCCATTGTACTCATAATCAGATGAAATATGATAATGTTTATCTTATGTTTTTCATAAGGATCTAACTCTTATAAAGAACATCTAGGGAGTGTTTGGTATTGGATTTGTCTTCACTTTTAAGTAGGATTTAACGTAAATCCAGCCAAACACCTTTCCGCGTGCATCTAAATCCGTCGACTCCATAAATCCTGGATTTACGGA
This sequence comes from Dendrobium catenatum, assembly GCF_001605985.2. NCBI lineage: Eukaryota > Viridiplantae > Streptophyta > Magnoliopsida > Asparagales > Orchidaceae > Dendrobium > Dendrobium catenatum. The sequence goes on from NW_021591549.1 coordinate 384,683, forward strand.
TTTAGGGCATAAATCCCGGTAAATTCGGGTAAATCCTAATCCCATTATTTTCCGGATTTAACGAGATTTACAGGATTTGACCGGAGAAGAGCGTGAAAGGGAGAAAGTTACCTTCAAAGCCAGCGAGCTCCCGTTGTTAGTAATTAAATATAATATAATTAGCTTAATTACTACAACTTAAAATATATATCACTAAATATATAATTAATAGTGTAAATAATAATTAATGAGTAATTTTTAATTAATAATTTTGATAATCATACAATTTTAATCCCTAACTGTCATAAATTTTGAAATATATTGCTAAACATCTTTTTAAGATTTAACAGGATTTAACATTTATCATAAAACACTCCCCCTAAATTGTCTGCAAAAAATAAATAATCACCATATTATATAATATTGAAGACATTTTTATATACGATGAAGCCCTCCCTCCTGATGCAAATTGTGTCAGGAGCCAGAACAAAATTTTCTATTGCATTTCTAGAGCTGCCAAACATAGAAGGAATGTTTGTCTGATGATGGTAGACATAGCTTTCTATTTACTGTTTCAAAACAGATTATGCAATCGCACCTTCGTACACAGCTTCCAAACGTGAGAGGCATGCATATGGAGGACTCCTACTTCTTTTTACTATTTCAAAACGTTAATGTGCTCTCTTTATTTCTACAGCTGCCAAACATAAGAGGCACGTTTCTATCTGGTGAAGGATTCTACTTCCTATTTTATTTTCAAGGACATGGAGTCTGACGCAAGAGAAACAATTCTCATATAAAAATTGTTATTATATTTATTGAAAAACTTGTCATCAAACGAAAATGCTATTAAATGCTGTACAATCACACGTAGCAAAAGACAAACAGAATAAAGTATAACATTAAAAAAACAGTTCATATGCTAAAAACGAAAACAAGAGCCAGATTTTCTTTTCTCTCCCATAAATTATGTTGTCACTCACGCTTCATTAGGGATGGCTTTCTTAATATTTTTTAAAGAAGCTTTTATTACAAAAATTAAAATTTTGGACTAAAAAGCTGCTTTAAGAAGTAGTAAGAAAGCCGTCTCAAATGAAACCTAAATTAGGCACCGTTTGGGACGATTTTCTTATTGCTTTTTGAAGCAACTTTTTAGTACAAATTTTTTAATTTTTATATTAAGAAGCTGCTTTACGAAGCAATAAGAAAGCAGTCCCAAACAAAGCCTTAACCTATATCATTCTCTATACTTCAAAAATTTGGCATCACATGAAAGCTCTATTTCATGCTCTACAATCAAACTTAGCGAAAGACAAACATAATTAAATATAAACCTAAAAAATGAAACATCTTCTGCTAAAAACCAACATCACGAGCAAGATGTTTCTTTTTTCGCATACATCAATCATGTAGACATCAAATTACTCTCTAGAAGAAATTAATTTATTCATCTAAATTGTGTCATTAAGACTGCCAATCAAATATTAGAAAAGAACAAAATGTATGTAAAACTTCAAGAGTATGATACGTTCTATCTTGGGGAGAAAGACATACCGACAGAATTTTATTACGGGACCCCTCCAATTGCATGAAATAAGCCTCAAGCAACATCTCCAAATCCTCCACATTGTTATCATCTAAATGGAAACTTGCATGGCTTGAACTTCTTCGAACATTCGAATTTAGTCTTACATAATTTGTAGCATAAACCATGCTTTTTGAAGTTGCAGGGGTCAACAATGCTTCATATTGCTGATTCTGGATTTGGTTTCTTGTCAAATAAAACTGGTACATATCTTCATTATCCAAGAGATGCTCAATTTCATCCCTAACCTAGTATCAGTGAAAGTATTCCGTAAGCATGGCAGAAATTAAATAATAAAAAAAATAAAATAAAACATGGCTGAAATTACGGAAATTTGACGTGTGAAAAAATGGTAAGAGCATTATATGGCATTTATAATAAAATGTAGTATTGCGTGATAAAGCAATGGTACATTTCCTTCAGACTTTTGATTTAGTAACTTCCTATTGAATAACAGCTATGTTGCACCGATACACCTATTTATGAAGGTGTGTTGTATCCGATACACGGATACACCTCCGATACAGCACTGATACGTGTCGGATATGGCAAAGTCATGTCCAATTAAAATACTATTTAATTTCAAAAGGACATATCCGTTGAAAAACAAAAAAAAAATCCGAAAAAAGACTCGTATTTACTTCCGGGGTTGCGAGCAAGGTTCTCTCATTTCCAATATGAATTTGAGTCTCTTGATGACATGGGAATATTAGAAATTGCTAATCTTTCACTTGATGAGCCTGAATTAGAGGGAATGAAATGATTAGTTATGATATTTATTGAAGATGATATAGAACTTCAAAGACAAACCATTAAAGAAGCTAATCATTTCATTCCTTCTATTGAATAATTGAAACTTCATGTGCTAGACAATTTATGTTTATGTTTTTGTTGTTGTACCAGATATTTAATGCTTACTTTATTTTGATATTATAAGCTGCAAGGCTACAAATGATGTTGCTTTCTTTTTCTTTTTTTTTGTAATTTCAAATATTATGCTTTGATAGCTTTCTTAATTTTTAATGTATGATTTATAAATTATAATTCCGTGTCCACGTCATACCCGTATCCTATATTTTTAAGAATTGATGTGTCCCGTATCCTTATCATGTCGTATCCGTCTAGCAGTATTCGTATTAGTGCAACATAGAATAACAGACAAGCAAGGTTACTTTTTAAGCCACGAATATCACAGAAGTGAAACAAAGCAAAGGTTTACCTTTTGAACACGAGCAAGCAGACGAGTAAGGTTACTTTTTAAGCTTCGAACACGTTCCAAATTTTTGGTGCTTACATTCCTGGTCAGTTCATCTAGTGCAGGATATGCATTTCTTGCCAGATCAATAACAGTAGAATCTAAATAGGAGCACACAAATTCCAATGCAATGTCCAGCACTTGTAACTCAAATGGGAGCACGTGTTCATCTTCATCATTCTCATCCTCCAACCATTTTCCCACGCTTGAGGACATTTTTCTGCCCACTTCATCAACATTACCAGAATCATCAAGCTTTGATGGAGGATTACTAAAAATTTGTCGTCTAAGTTGATCCACAAAAGGAAGAACTTCATTACGCAAGGGATCCAACAGCAGCACTTCATCGGCAGTAATTATAGCTTTTATAAACTCTAAATTAACAACCAAAGCTTTATCCCTGACTGAAATATGATAAACAACACAGAAGAAAATATTCAGCCAGCAGAAATTCAATAAAATAACTGAATAGCAATAATGATATAGTCTGGATGAATGCTACTTCCTCCTGCAGTAATCAAACAGGGGATTTTGGGACTTCTCATGATCAAGTTTCATATATTGTTTGTAACGTTTTACCTGTTCATCGAACTTCCATTAAAAATGATGACAGTCAGCCTTTCTCATACCAAGCAACATCAATATTGGCATTATGAGAAAGCATAGCAAAAGGACATAATCTAAAGGGCCGTTTGGGATCACTTCCAGTTTTTTGTGTTTCATATTTACGATCACGCTAAAGGATTCCAAAGACACCAATGTTCCTGAAAATTTATTCAACAGAAATAGGAGAGCTTACCAATGATACGAGAGGAGTGGGCGAATAAGGGGCCTAGAATCCTGAGGTCACGAGCAGGTATGGACGCTCGCCGAATAATGGCGCTCTTGTCGAGCTCGATTACCTCCGATTTCCCAGACCGGTCGAACAGCATCCAGAGGCGGGAACCCGCCTTTTTCTTGGCTCCCTTGGCACCCGCAGACGGAGTCGGCGTCTCCGGCGCCACGGAGAGCGGTAAAGGGGCCACTACAGGGTGAAGCTTGGTTCGCCGGGACGATCTGAGCTTCCTGTGGAAGAATGAAGCGACATTCTTCTTCCTGGATCGTTTCACCATCTTCTTTTTCGTCAATGGAGTAAACGCAATCCGAAAGAGAAGTTATAAAGAGCAAAACCCAATGAGAGAGAGAGGCGACAAAAGAGAAGGTAGGAAGAGTTCTTTCATCACTCCTCTCCATATCCTTTCCCTTCCTCTCTCTTTCTTTTCTGGCTCACTCGCACGCGCTCGCTGGTTACCTGTGGAATGGAAGTATGGGAGATGTCTGATTCCAGGAGAGATCGATAAGAAAAGGTCGGGGATACGTCAGCAATGGCCGCGCGACTCATGTAAAAAAAATAAAAGGGTCAAAAAGGGGAAAAATTAAATATAAAAAAGCTTTGTGTCAAATTTGATTCGGGTGGATTTTAATATTTTAGGGATTTTTACATACAACATTTAAAATAATTTAAAATACATATTTAATATTCAAAGTATTGTATTTACTAATATATCATCTTAAACCTTCATTTTCATCTTTTATAACACTCCGTTAAGCCATCGTTAGAAATCTTGTTCGATCTCGCCTCACGGGAGTCTCCCGTTCGTTCACACATGAATGATCTTCTTCCCCGCTCAAACCCATCGACTCCTCCTTTGATTTATTGTCTTCCGTTCGTCTGTCTTTCATTCGCCTTCTCTAGTAAGAACCCGTCGCCTTCTCTTCTGTCACGCTACTTTAGTTCCAGGTTCAAGTAATTGCGGCAGGAGACAAGATTCAAATGAATGATCGTCTGCCTACATCATCCACTACCCATGCAAAAATAAGCATGCGTCGTTTTTTGGGGTTTGGGATTCTAACAGATTTATGATTCATTTCAGATTTCTGGAATGCTTCCATATTTTTTGAGTATGTCTTTCTTCGCAGAACTGCTAGTAGATTTTGTGGAATAGTTTCATATATTTGCAATATTTATGTGTAAATTAAGTAAAATAACAATGAAAATGATGACAATATCAAACAACCAAAAAAAAAAAAAAACCCAAAAATCCTGTCAAGGAATTGGATGGGGAAGACGAGTAGAGCTGGAACATGCGTCGAGTTGCATACCTTGCCAAACAGGACGAAATCAATGGAGAAAGCGAAAGCTTCGGATGGAGAAGGCGATCCTCGTGCGAACGAACAGAAGACGCGATGCGGAACTTAATGGAGTGTTATAAAATATGAAAAATGAGAGTTTTAGATGATATATTAGTAAATATAGTAGTTTGGGTGTTAAATATGTATTTTGAATTGTTTTAAGTGTTATGTATGTAAAAATCCCAATATTTTATAGTCTTGATTAAAATTTATATTTCATTCCTTTGAAAATAAATCTTATGAATGTAAAGTATGTTGCATTTTATCTAAGGAGATGTTTGGTATCGTATTTATGCTCGGGTTTACGTCGGATTTATAGTAAATCCTACCCAATGATTTTCGAGCGTGCAACAAATCCAAGTCATCGGTAAATCCCCGATTTACAAATTTATGGTGTAAATATGGGATTTTGTAAATCCCTTAATTCAGCGAATTTACGAATTTACGGACTTCAGGATTTATGAGATTAATTCAGTCAAAATAATTTGAATAAAATTTAATTAAGGTACTTTTTATAAATAATTAGATTTATTTTAAGGTAAATATAAAACATTGGTGCACTCATTTAAAAAATAAGTTTAGTAGTTATATAAGTAATTTAGGTCAAATTTATGTCAGAATATCTTGAATCCATTTTTTTTTAATTTCAGTATGAAAAAAAAAATCGCGTCAAGATTTTCTGATAAATTTTACATAAGGACGGTTTTAACAACCATTAAATTTGTGCTAAAACTAGGTCAATCTTAAGATTTCATTTGTAAAATAAATCTCGGCATGAATCCAAAGGTGTTAAGACCGTTCTAACGTAAAATACATCTATTTAAATATTTAACTATATGGAGATTAATTTGCCTTAAGGTCCATAACTTTCCATGATATTTCTTATCATGGTGCCTAAGATAGTATTTGGTTCTTAACATATTATTCATTATAATTAGGATGATGAATCCTATTTAATTAACCACTATTCTTTGGCTAAAGTATTGTTCAAATAAATCTTGGCAAGTCTAATCAGCTTCATATTGCAGTCATCCTCACTGGAGAGCATAGCGCTGCAGTGTTCAACCCCATCATCATAGTATTAGTTTATTTTCTAAAAAGCTGCTAGAGAGCTTAATGCCACAGTGTTGCCTACGAAGCACTACAGCGCTCCCATGGAAAAAATTCCAAATTTTACATGCATGCACCCATACCCAGTGACTCACTTTAGAGTAGATTCAAATATGCTCATGTATACAAAACACTTGCTGGCACATACTAGCACATACAGAAGACATGAATCCAAAAGTTTCACTATATTGCTCTTACTAGACCAGCTCAAAACAGATGCAACAATGCATGGATCAAGTAGGTGTTACAATCCTCCCCTCTTCAAAAAAATATCAATCTCGATATTTAAAATCTTTCATCAATAGAACATATAAGGAAATAACTATTTTATTTTAAATTCTTTCTTCAAAGTGGTTTCTCTTTTAATATATGCAAACTTCGTTAGATGATCTACCAGAACCCATATGACATTGCGTCTTTATCTGCAATCTAGACGGAATGAGAAGGAGAAGGAGATCCTTGTGTGCAACCTTAGCAAACCGAGCTATAGTTTTGCATGCAATCGAGCATGGGAGGTTCGATTGGTTTGGATATTTCTATTTCTTCCTTGTCTTGGAAAGATTTGTTATGGTGATATCTTTGTTTACTCATTTTATCTAAAAAGAATTGTGTTTGTTAGTGTTCTTATAATATATTAGTCAGGAAATAAAGCTACTGCTCTCTCTTTCTCCCCCTAGATGTAGGCATCCCATGCCGAACCACATAAATTGCTCAAATTCGTGTTTCTTATGACTATTTTTCCTATTTTCACATTTATCCTGTTATAGTTTAAGATTTCAAGATTGTGTAGATTCTTAGTTATTGATTTATATATCCTTGTTTGCAAATAAGTGATTAATCCAAGAAACTTAACTTTTTACAATAATTTAGTTGTTTTGAGTGAAAGAGATTATAATTAATTAATTATAAATAATTAATTAGCATGTTGGTGTTTAATTTTGATTAATGAATTAATTTAATTTATTAATTATCTAAATCATGATTGCTCATAACTATATTCTATCTAGTTCTAATTGTAAGAGAAAGCCATTTGTCAAATTTTTATTCTATTTCTTTGTTGGTGAGTGCGTTGTCATTAAACTATAAATAAGATGTCTTTCTACCTAACCTAAACCCTTACCAGAAGTCTTAGTATCAATCATTTAGAAATATAATGAATCAATTATGTATTCACTTTAACATAGGCAATATTTATAGGCAAGTCGATGCTCGGTGACAACATTCGAAGCTATTGCCACTAGTATAGGCCCAAAAGATATAAATAGATCGGGTTCCTCACATGAAGGGAACATGAAATAGAGCGAGAAAGATCTAAAAAACTATAAAGTCCTATCACACAATTGTTATAAATGATCACCACTTAAAATCACGATCACTTGATCACCATTGCTCGATCATTATCATTTGACTATCACGACTCGATTTTTATTGCATAATTGTCATGAAGTTATTATCATAGCCAGACTAGCACAGCTCATTTCTCATCACATGCATGATCACAATAATCCAACAAGCATCTTGTGATTGTCACCTCTGTTGATAACACTAACATGTACCTATTAATGTATGTTTTAGTCCTTGTTACCACCATTTACTATTTCTCTAGTATTTCACCACATTCACAAGTGGTCAAGTTAAAAATCCATATTTTATAATCTTGTCTTCAACAATTGATAAGAAAAAACATACTTTTATAATCTTATAGCATGATGGGAACTCAAAATAATAATACTCATATAGGCTTAAGTTGTCAATCAAAGAAATTTTCATATTCACAAATGAGGTCCGTTTGAAAAGGAGAAACTCAGGCTTCGTTTGGGACTATTTTTCTCTGCTTCTAATAGCCGCTTTCTAGTGCAAAAATTTTCAAAGAAATTTTCAGATTCACAAATGAGATCCGTTCGAAAAGAAGAACCTCAGGCTTCATTTGGGACTATTTTTTTTGCTTCTAATAGCTGCTTTCTAGTGCAAAAATTTTAATTTTTGTACTAAAAAACTGCTTTAAGAAGCAGTAAGAAAGCTGTCCCAAATAAAACCTCAGACAAATTTACAACGACAAAAGCAATGAAGAAAGCCAAAGTGGAAAGGGTGGGACATCTTAATACCTTTGCAGTGGGAGATGAGTATAGCAAGGGGTATTTTAGTCTGAATAAAATTTTTGATATAACCCTCAAATAAATCAAATAACAAATATATATAATAAAAATAAAAAAACAAATATATTTTTCTAATTTCGAATATTATAGAGTGTATAAAGTCTAATTTCACTTGATTAGTGCCCGTTCTAATAATAATAATAATAATATAAATCTATTAATTTTGAAGCTTATATATTGTTATTCTATAACTATGAGAAAAAAAGTTAATAATTTATTCAAATTAAAAGCATGAATTTATTGGAATCAAATATATTTTTAACGTTTTAAAATGAGATGCAAATATAAAGAAGAATTTTTCGTAAATGTATGAGCTCAAATACCACACATATATATTTTTTATACTTTAAAGATATTTGAAAAAAATCATATAAATATGTATTATGAAAGTAATACGTGAATATATAATTATCGGTCAAACTATTTGCGCGTTAATTAACTATATTTATAATCATAATTCGCCTTGCAATGTCCTAAGATAACAGTGGTACTCAATTCCTTTATGGCGGAATAATTTTGTTTTAAAAAATCTAATCATAATTATTATTTAATTAGACTTTTATAAAAATGAAGATATTTATAATTATTTTTAAATAAGTATGCCAAAATTTTAAAATACTTATTACCTTAATTCTTTTTACACTAATGCAAGAACTAAAATAAATAAATACGTCATAATTTTGAGAATAAATGAAAATTTTGAAAATATTTATATAAAATAAAAAGACTAATGGTTATTATATAAAAATCTTTTATGAATAAATTATTTAAAAAATATGTTTGTTGCATGGTAAAATTTTGAAATAATAGAGAAATAGAATTATAATATAGCATTACACAGATCATCCACATATGCCTATAAAGGAGAAAAATAAATAAAAAATTAAATTTTATGTAAAAAATTCAAAGAGGGTAAAAATCATTGTGCTCGAACCAAGTGAAATGGCCCACTATGATGATTGAGGTTACAAAGGTTCAACATTCCTTTCAATTGGAAAATATGTAATTATATAATTTAGAACATCATTCTAGTTTGATCTCCTATGATTATGTCTGTGAATGTTGGAGAACTCCAAAAGGCTGATGATTGATGTTGTTTGGACGACATTAGTCAAATGTTGGTGGTAAGGCGGTACTGGTTAGATTGTAGTGATAGAACAACGACGGTTAGATAACAATGGATAGGTGACGGCATGCAAATAACGGTGATTGAGTGATGATAATTAGATGATGATAGAATCTCGCAGTGATCATCAACATCAAACATCAAGTAGAGCATTAGTGTTCTTCATATAAACACCCTTCAATTTCAAGTTAATGACATTTTCCTACCGAAAATGAGAGCATGCTTATAATTTTTAGGTGAGGCATTTTGATAATTTTAGTCAAAATTCCTAAAAGAGTCCATTGGATGGGTGGATGATTATGGTCTAAGGAAACTAATGATGTTGTCAGTTATCTAAGTGGGGGAGATTGTGAAATCTCTTAAGAAAATAAATATAAATACATAAACATTGAGGTACCATTTGGTGTGATAGGTAGAATTTCATTAGAAACTCTAAAGTTAATTAAGTGTGCTCATATAAGAGTACTCATAGGATGGGTGGCCTCTTGAAAAATTGCATCAATAGAACAAAACTATGAGGCCATCATATCAAAGAGGATAATATCTCAATGGCCGAGAGTTTGGGATGTTAAACTCACTACCTGCAACCACACACTATAGTCTAAGTATTATCTTTATATAATAGAGGATCATTGATAAGGTAAAGCCTAACTCTCATGAAGACATACACAATTTTTTTGAAATATATGAAATATGTATAAACCCTTATAGATATAACTCATAAATATAAAAATAATATAAATTATAAAATTCACATTTGCTTTTCTTGATCTTTGATCAACCCACTGATGATCCACTTAGCACTGATTGATTATGCAATTTTAATGTTTGATTTGTATTATATTAGAAATTTTGGACTTTTATTTCTTCACCCACAAGATTGAGAAAATGCCCAAAAAATTAGAACATATGATGTTAAAAACCAACCTCATGCCCTAAAACTAAACTGAGCATTACTAGTAGTAACTCAAATCTAAATCTAAAAAAAAATGTAATGGGACTTCCTATTTTACCCCATTAAGGATTTAAGAAACATTACAGGAAATTCAGACATTACCGACATTTTTTTTTGGCGATTTATTATAAGCTTTCCTGCAGTTTTGTAATAAACCGGCGGCTTTTCGGCAGTTCAAAAACCCCCGGTAAAAACTGCATATGAAACAATTTCCGGCGGTCTTTTTCCGACAGATTTATTAACTGACGGCCCATACCGCCGGTTATTTCCGGCGGTCGTAACTCTGGTGACCGCCGGTAATTTAACGACGGCATATCGGCTGTCAAAACCGCTGATAATACCGGCGGCCAAACCGTCGGGTCATCGTCGGTTGAACACCGGTGACCGCCAGTAAGCCGCTGGTAAATCACCGGTAATACTGACGGTTACATAACCGTCGGTCCAGACCACCAAAAATTCATGAATTTCCTATAATGAAAGTTCAATTCTTTTGGTCTTGCCTTAAGATGACTACAATCTAAACCCACCTCATCATTTTAAAATAACGCAGTCTTGATTTATATTCAAAGCAACATAGGTTAGGCTGTTGTTATTTTAAGAATTGCTACTTACAACTTACCCACCGTGCTAAATTGCCCAAGCATGAGAAGTGCTCAAATGATTCTAACTAACGTAAAGTTCTTTTTTTTTTTTCCTTAGTGGGCTTTATTTTTTTTTCTTTATATTCATAAATATTGTTTTAATATTTATGAATATTCTTTATATTCATAAATATCTTCATCCAAATGTGCAAGAAAAGATTAAAAATAAGAAGTTTTGTTATAAAAATTGGTTTAATTTTAAAAATTCTGATAATTGGAAAATATATAAAGTGGCTCGTAAGCATGCTAAGAAAGCAATATGCGATGCAAAGACTTTAGCTTTTAGTGATTTATATAATAGATTAGATACTAAAGAGGGAGAAAGATATATGTATAAGTTAGCCAAACAAAGAGATAGGAGTAGTAAGGATTTAGTTCAAGTGAAAGTGTATTAAGGATGAAGATAAAAAAATACTTCTATTAGAAGATGATATTCAACAAAGGTGGATGAGATATTTTGCTAAACTTTTTAATGAAGAGTGTGAAAATAAGATTGACTATAGTGACCTTAGCACCCTATACAATCTTGTGCATCACCTTTATTCTTAAAAAAATAGGAATTAACACACTCATTCTCCACTCATTTGGCATCTTTTTAGTCTTCAAAATAGTATTAAAAAGTTTATTAATCCAAGAAATTCCTTCATCTCCTAAGCATTTCCACACCTCTATTGGAATATCATCAGGTCCAACAGCTTTACCACCCTTCATTTTCTTTAAAGCCTCTCTAACTTTAGCTTTACTAATACACCGATAAAAACATAAATCTTTATTATCATTTAGGGTGCTAAGGTCACTATAGTCAATCTTATTTTCACAATCTTCATTAAAAAGTTTAGTAAAAAAAATCTCATCCACCTTTGTTGAATATCATCTTCTAAAGAAAGTATTTTTGATCGTCAATCCTTAATACACTTCACCTGAACTAAATCCGTACTACTCCTATCTCTTTTCCTTGGCTAACTTATACATATTATCTTTCTCCCTCCTTAGTATTTAATCTATTAATAAATCGCTAAAAGCTAATGTATTTGCATCGCATATTGCTTTTTTTAGCATCCTACGAGCCACTTTATATATTTTCCAATTATTCAGAATTTTTTAAATTAAAATAATTATTATAACAAATCTTCTATTTTTTAATCTTTTCTTGCACAATTGGATTCCACCACCAACTATTTTTACTATTAGGAGTTTTTCCCTTTGATACTCCAGTGCATCTTTTGCAATATTCTTAATATCACTAGCCACTTGTTCCCACATAACATTAGCATCCTATGCACAGACAAATCTTTAAGATCTAAAATATTACTCTAAAAAATATTTTTTGTTAATATTCTTTAAATGCCACCATCTAATCTTAGAAAAATGTTTTACTTTATTTTTTATTTTATGACCCTTTTATCTAAAGGTCCAAAATTAATATCGATGTTGGGTACATAAATTTTCACTTTGAATAACTTTACAAATTTTTACAATATAAACGATTTAATTTTCTAATAAAAAATAGTCAATCTCGGTTGTACTATATCCATTTTTTTAAGTGATGAGATGCTCATTCCTTTTCTTAAATAAGGTATTAACAATTGAAAATCATAACTAAAACAAAAATCTAATATGATCTTGCCACCTTCATTTATCGTTCCAAATCCATGGCCACCATGAATGCTTTTAAAATCATCTACCCTCTCTCCCCAACATGTCCATTTAAATCTCCTCCAATAAAAAACTCTTTCTTCAAGAGGTATCTTTTGTATTAATTTTTCTAAGTCATTCCACAAAATTTTAATTTAAATCATATCCAAACATACTTGAGGAGCATAAGCACTTATTAATATTAACAATCTTATCATCAACAATAATATCTAAAGCTATAATTCTATCTCCAATTCCTATTAATTTTTATAATATTATCCTTTAAACTCTTATCTATAATAACACCTACACACCATTTCTAGTACAACTCCTACCCGAATACCAAAGTTTAAATTCTAAACTATCAATTTTCCTTAGCCTTCTCTCCAACCCACTTAGTTTCCTGAATGCATTAAATATTTAACTTCCTATGAATCATAATATCTATTAATTCCAAATTTTCCTGTAAGAGAACCTATATTCCAAGTTCCTATCCTAATTTAATAATAATAATAATATAAAAGGAAATACAATTGGCTTGACATATTAGAATTTCATACCTAGCTTTTATATAGTTATGAATAATGGCATATGAGATCTTCATATTGAGCTCTATCATCCTCGGTCATCCTATATTGTACATATATAATTTCTTTTTTGGACTAAGACTTCATTTTGGACAACTTCTTTACTACTTTTTTAAAGCGGCTTTTTATTGCAAAATTTTTTGAATTGGAATTTTTGATACAGATAGATGCTTTGGGAAGCAGTAAGAAAGTTTATCTCAAACAAAATCTAAATCTAAAATAATAAAAATAAAATGTTTTTTTTTAAGATATAGCTAATTTAAAAATATTTCAATATTTTGAAATTAAAATTGTTAGAGTTATGGTTTTTTTAAGACTCATGAAAATTCACAATTAATAATTTTGTTCATAAAAAGATTTGCATTTTTTTTTCTAGGTAGGACAAAGTTCTGATGTATTATTAAAATATATCATGATTTTATTAATTTAATACATCCTAGGTTAACCCTATTAAACTTTGGACACTTTGGACACTTCTTAGTTACCTTAATGTAGGTAAGAAACCACCAAAATTACACCTAGGTTAACCCTAGGTCAAACCCAAAAATTTACTTAAATTCTAAAAACTACCCTTAAAACCTCTATGTTTTATCCTAGATGGAAATGACATTAAGAATGAGCCAAACAAACCCTTAACCATTTTTGGGACTCTTTTAGTGGCAAAAAGTATCTGTTTAACCTCTTTAATCATTGGTAAAGTGATTGACCAAATCCAACTTTAAACCCAAAAATTATACCTACAAGCTCAAGGTCAATTGACCTAGGATTAAGTTTCAAACATTCCTAATTCAACTTATAAATGGTAGGCTCAGGCTGACCCATGGTAAAACCACTTTGACCATGATTCAACCAAGTTAGACAAAGCCTTAAAGAAATCCAGACTTTTAAACCAATTTCCAATTAGGTGATTTTCTTTAAGGTTGTAAATAATTTTTAATTCATATTGTATATCTTATTATTTAGTGAAACCCAATCTTTGATCAAAATGTGCCAAATTTAATTAAGTCCCCTTGGATGACTAAGATTGTGCTTCTTTAGGATTAAAAATTCCCCAAAAAAATCTTGGGATTAGTATATAATGGTTAAAACCATTATTAGAATATTAGAACTAACACTGTTTTATCCCTTCACCATAAAAAGGCTAAAATTACCAAAATACCCTATAAGACCCCTAATGGATTTCATAAAAATCAAACTTTGGAATTTGGGTTGACATTAGTCTTGAAATGACTTCTAAAACTTTATTAGAGATATTAAAACAATGCTTGAACATTGTCACTTATTTTGACTATAGAATGTTTTATAATTAGTAAAATAATTGTTATTCATATGCACAATGAACCTAAACTAAAACCAAATGGTCTATCTTCGATCTAACTGATCAAGCCAACCCTCAAATCATTGGAGTTAATGTTGACCCTTGTTAAACAATTTTAGCCCAAATTAAGTAAAACATAAAATTGTTAGGTCATATCATACGTATCTCAGGAAAATCAAAGTTATATAATTAGTATGTTGAAAAAAATTCCAGTGAAAATGACAATACCAAGGAGGGGCTGGGATTGGTGATTTAAAAAAAATTCAAAATCCTTTTTGAAATAAGAAAACTAAATTCAGATTTCTTGCAAAAGTGGTATTGAATTAAATGGAAACTAGATCAAACTCACACACAACTCATAATTTAAAGTAGCTTTTTTTTTTGTTTGTAAATAAAATAAATTAGTTTTGTTTTTATTTTTCTAATTTTTGTAAATTTTTAAAAATTTTGAATCACAATCAACCACGCAAAACTTTTTTTCACATAATAATCTATAATCAGAGCCAGGAGTGCTTCAATAAAATTGCAGAAAAATAAAAGTGTTGAAAGAAATAGATTTGCAAAAGTAATTTTATAGTGCTTCGATTATATTTGACTACTCAACTACCCTAAGGTTGTATCTCAGGTTTTTGCACCAACACAATGACTCACCTTCAACCCATAGTTAGGGGGAGTAAGCAGCTTCTTTCGTTTTATAGGTAAAAAAACTAACACCTTTATACACTCTTCACACCGAAGAAACCTTTTCCTTTCCATCTCTTCGGAATTGTCCAAAAAGTCTTTCATGTTCTCCTTTTCATCCCATCGGTTCACCCTCCTCAATTCGGCGGAGTCATTAATGTCCTCCTTTGTCAATGGTAGTCACCTTGGTTCCTCCTTCTTTTACTCCTTCCCCTTAGCTGGTCTGGCAAGAGTCATTGGGGTCCTCCTTTTAACTCCGCGATCTAGCGGAGTCATCGACAATTTTTAGCCTTCAAACTAATTCTTCATAGAACTCCTCTCAAGAGACACACCAACATATATAAATCAAAAATTCAGGTCCAGCTTAGCCATAGTAATATGTGAAAACACCTCTCACACTCATCTCTTGATACCCCAAGAATATTCTCTCATACACATAACCTGACCCATTCTTCTCTCTTGATCAATGCTCTCTCCCAAACTCTCTCACAAAAGAAATGAAAACTCTTAACTGACTAAAGACACTTATCACAAATTATAAAAGAGGTTTATAAAGAGGGCTTTAAAAAAACCTAATTTTAATTTATACTGCTTCAGTTCGTACAGTATGATGCTCATATCATACAGAATGATTTGTTCATTTTTTTCTATACAATCCAAGATCAACCAATATGATTTAGTTCACTTAAATAGTAGTTCATAACATGACGAACCCAGGATAATTAGTTATCGTTTAAAAGGTCCTCCATCGATCGATATATGGATCAATGATCTTACTATATGATCATCAATCTTAATTAAATCACGATTCGATTGATTTTCATTCATATTTAATTAGGTTAAGATTCTTTAACATTATACAATATGAACTAGTTAGTATAATATGATTAGAATAAATTTTAAATTCAAACTATTGTCTAGCTGGGATACTAAATATTGCTAATTGTCCTGTACAATACTTGGAAGTAGAGTACGATTAGTTATAACTTATTATAAATTAATTTCTCATTTAATTAAATATTTTAACTAATTTATTATTGCACTGACTGTATAGTACGATCAAAGATCGTATAATATGATCTTAAAAAATTAAATTTTTAATTACACCCTTGTGTGTGTGAGCAGGGTTATCTAAAGCCAATATTACCTATTTATAAAAATATAAGCAAGAAAATAAAATTGAGACACCTTCAAAAAGTAACTAACCAACTCAATATATTTTTTAGCTCTAATTCTTTGACTGTGCTTTGTATATGGTTAAACTTGAAATGTTAGTAGTGGCATAAGAAAAATATATGTAATTATATAACACGGAAGAAAATAAAATAAATATCTAAGAATATTCGTAATCATCAAATATACAAGTCGTGCTCCCAGATTGTAATAAATCTTTCCCTTTTTTATGATAGAAAATATTATTGTTGAAATTTTAAAAAATGCAAGTTAATTTTTAATTTTCTTGTTGAGCCCTTTCCCTCATTAAGTGATAATTCTTTTAAAAATAGGTGGAGAAAAATTATTTTTTAATTTTTTTTTCTAAAATTTTTAATTTTAGTTATTAATTTTATTTTTAATCTTATTTTAAATTTTTTATTTTTAATGAGAAAAATTAAAAAATAATCATAATTAACACTGAAATAAAGAACTGAACTGCACTAATGAAAATAAACAATGCAACTAACACACTGAGTATTCTCTATTTTGACATCACCAAAAGAAAGAAACTATAGATAGATCTATAGAACAAAAAAAAGATTTTTGTAGAACCCTCATGAGTTGCATTTCTAACATTCGTGAGAAGTTTTCATTCAATTTGGAATTATTTTAATATAAAATAAAATAAGGTTATCAAATAAAACAAAAAATTCCAAATTTATTAAAATTAAACGTAAATTAGATGAAATTTTTATTGGAAGGTCTTTGTGTGGTTACTCCAAACTTTTAAAATTTCAAGCAAATTTTAAATTTGTTTAATTTTTGAAATTTTCTTAATAAAATAATTTTAAAATAATTGAAAATTTCGAAAAATTCTAAATAAGTCCAAACTCTTATGGGAATATTATTTAAGATCATCTGGGCTTACACAGAATTATTTCATTAATTTTGTGTTTTTAACTCATACTTATTAAATCAAGCATAATAAAAGTAATAATAAATAAATAGCTGTAACCTTTAAACTTCTTTTTTATAAAATCAAATTGGTGCGCTCAGAAACTTGCATACTTTTCTTTCGAAGATTAGTTTTTCTTAGAGTCAAAAAATTTTTTTTTTGAAATAAAATAAGTAAATTAAAATTGACTAACAAAATATTTATGAAATATACAACAATACAACAACAACATCAAGCCTTTATCCCACTACGTGGGGTCGGTTACATGAATCCTTTTTCTCCATTGTGTCCTATTTAAAAAGTCAAATTCTCGTTTAATCTAATAAAGAAAGGTCATTCATAATATTTTTTTAACCAAGTCTTTTTAGGTCTATCCCTACCTTTCTTAACATAAGTCAAATCAAATACCTCTACTCGCCTAACCGGGTCATCGGAAGGCCGGCGTTTTATGTGACCAAACCATCTAAAGCGACTCTCTCTAATCTTATCTTCTACTGGAGCTACTCCAACCTTTTCATGTATATGCTTATTTCGTATCCTACTCTAAGGGTAAAAGCCACTCATTCCACCTGAGCATCCTCATCTCTGCCACACTTAACTTAATATATATGCTTCTCTTTTAATGGCCAACATTCGGCACCATAAAGCATTGTAGGCCTCACTACCAACTTATAGAATTTTTCCTTAAGTTTGAGGGATACATTTCTATCACATTAACAAGCCTTGAGCATTCCTCCCACTTCAAACCACCAACTTGAATTCTGCTGATAATATCCCCATCTATTTTCACCATCACTCTGAATAATAGACCAAGATATCTAAAACATGTACTCTTATTAATGACTTGATCGCCCAAAGTCATAATCCCCTCACTAGGTCTATTACTACTAAAATTACACTCTATATATTCAATTTTTAGATCTACTCAAGCGAAAACCTTTAGACTCTAGGTTGACCTCCATAATTCAAGTTTACCTTTCAACTCCCTCTCTATGTCTTATCAACAAGAAGATATATTCATCACAAAAAGCATACACAAGGTACATCCTCTTGCCAAAATATCTTAGTGAAACATTCCATGGACTAAAGCCAAAAAGAATGGTGGCTTTAAAGGCCGATTCCTGTATGTAAAACCCACACGAAATAGTGGAAAACACGTGGTCAATCCACCTTGTGTGTTTAAACAAGTAATAGCTCCCTGCATGCATATCTTTAATGATTTGATATAAGGCATTATTGACTTATTTCTTTTCAAGAACTTCTCCATAGGCAACTTCTCTTGGAACTTTATCATGTAGCTTTTTTCTAAATCAATAATATATCATATGTAGATCCTCCTTGATTTTCTTTCTATATTTTCTCCAACAAACCTCTTAATAAATGTATGGCTTCCATAGTCGACCTACCCGGCATAAATCCAAATATTGATTTTGAGGAAACATCAGTATCACGCCACAGCATATGCTCCCTAACTCGCTCCATAGTTTTAAAGTATGACACATTAACTTAATACCTCTATAATTCGCACAATCTTATGCATCACTTTATTATTAAAAATAAGAATTAATACACTCATCTCCATGCACTCATCTGGATCTTTTTAGTCTTCAAAATAGTATTAAAAAGTTTAATAAGCCATAAATTCTTTCATCTCCTAAGCATTTCCACATCCCAATTTTGGAATATCATCAAGTCCAACAGCTTTTCCACCCTATATTTTCTTTAAAAGCCTCTTCTAACTTCAGATTTTACATATACGCGATAAAAACATAAATCTTTTTTTTTTTTTTCATATAGT